>NC_092233.1:8362500-8602500 GCF_036320965.1 Panulirus ornatus | reverse complement strand
GTATACACATATATACATACACAGACACATACATATATACACAGGTACACAATTCATACTTGCTGCCTTTAGTCATTCCTGTTGCCATCCCGCCACACATGAAATGACAACTCCCTCCCCCGCATGTGCGTGAGATAGCGCTACGAATAGACAACAAAGGCCACATTCGTTCACACTCAGTCTCTAGCTGTCATGTATAATGCACCGAAACCACAGCTCCCTTTCCACATCCAGGCCCCACAAAACTTTCCATGGTTTACCCCAGACGCTTCACATGCCTTGATTCAATCCACTGACAGCACGTCAACCCCGGTATACCACATCGCTCCAATTCACTCTATTCCTTGCCCTCCTTTCACCCTCCTGCATGTTCAGGCCCCGATCACACAAAATCTTTTTCACTCCATCTTTCCACCTCCAATTTGGTCTCCCTCTTCTCCTTGCTCCCTCCACCTCCGACACATATATCCTCTTTGTCAATCTTTCCTCACTCATCCTCTCCATGTGCCCAAACCACTTCAAAACACCCTCTTCTGCTCTCTCAACCACGCTCTTTTTATTTCCACACATCTCTCTTACCCTTACGTTACTCACTCGATCAAACCACCTCACACCACACACTGTCCTCAAACATCTCATTTCCAGCACATCCATCCTCCTGCGCACAACTCTATCCATAGCCCACGCCTCGCAACCATACAACATTGTTGGAACCACTATTCCTTCAAACATACCCATTTTTGCTTTCCGAGATAATGTTCTCGACTTCCACACATTCTTCAAGGCCCCCAGAATTTTCGCCCCCTCCCCCACCCTATGATCCACTTCCGCTTCCATGGTTCCATCCGCTGCCAGATCCACTCCCAGATATCTAAAACACTTCACTTCCTCCAGTTTTTCTCCATTCAAACTCACCTCCCAATTGACTTGACCCTCAACCCTACTGTACCTAATAACCTTGCTCTTATTCACATTTACTCTTAACTTTCTTCTTCCACACACTTTACCAAACTCAGTCACCAGCTTCTGCAGTTTCTCACATGAATCAGCCACCAGCACTGTATCATCAGCGAACAACAACTGACTCACTTCCCAAGCTCTCTCATCCCCAACAGACTTCATACTTGCCCTTCTTTCCAAAACTCTTGCATTTACCTCCCTAACAACCCCATCCATAAACAAATTAAACAACCATGGAGACATCACACACCCCTGCCGCAAACCTACATTCACTGAGAACCAATCACTTTCCTCTCTTCCTACACTGTATCCCTATCAAACTTTTGTGAGAGCTAAATATCATTATTTAAAAAACAAAAATAAAAAATTAATCTAATATTTACATAAAATTCTATACCAAATTCACTGCTAAGAGGTAGCGTTCATATAATATCATTGCCATTTCCATGATTACAGTTAACTCAAAAATTGCACTAAAATTGTATGAAAATATGCAGGGCTGTCAAAAGGGGCCAGAAGCCAGAGATCACTGCAGGCTACTGTGGCAAACATTACCAGCTATTTCATTCACTAAAGAATTCTTTTATGTTAGAGTACAGTGAGAGGCTGTATGCACCTGAGCCACTCCATAAAAATGGGAGTGTAGTTAAAAGCAGCAGAGATACAATATCATATTACATACAAGGAGAAACATTTCAATAGTGTGTCATACAATGTAATGCTTAAAATTGGCTCTTTTAGTACAAAGGAAATTTCCCTAAGTATCAACATTATTACATTTCAACTCTGACAAGATACTTTCACCTCAACAGTTTGACCTAACTTTCTTCAACTGCTCGTAATTGGTTTCCTTAATGACTGGCAGTTGTTTTCCTTATCGACAACCCTGGGTCACATTACAAACTCGGTAAATTTCTATCCATCTGCAGGTATAGGAGAGGACTTTCTTAACCAGTTTCTTTGCACATCCCCATTCCTGTATTTCTCAACTGTCTAATTCACATTAACTTATATGTTGCATGTGAAAGGTGTGTCCTCCATAAACACAAAAATAGTGCAACTTGCATAACTTAAGTTTTATTTATCCATCCATAACTAAAGAACTACAATGCCACTTCTTAGCCTTTTGTGCCTAAACCTTAAAAGGCCACTGGCAGAGGGCAGAGGCTCCTATTTAATGTTTTTACTGACTATTTCTATCCAATGCTCCCATCTAATGTTCCTACTGACTATTTCCATCCAATGCTTCCACCTAATGTTCCTCCTGACTATTTCTATCAAATGCTCCCACCTACTACTTCTACCCAAAATTTCTACCTAATGCTCTGCCTAAAAGTTCCTACCTACAACTTCTATCTACTGCTCCAACCACTTTGCCAAAAGGCAAGATTAGCCCATAGTGCTCACCTTATGAAAATCCAGTTACGAAGAATGAGCTGTGTAAGTTATGTGCCATCAAGTGTTAAGTATGACAAGGAGAAATTGTATGTTCGGGGACATGATGCCAGTAGTTCACGTGTGAATGCGGCAGGAAGAAAAGACAGCTACCGGGGCCCAAGGAGTGCAACTTAACAACCACTGAAGTGCTAATCCTAATCTCATATTTTGTGTTATAGTTCTGTGCACTTGATTGATCTTAAACAATTATCAAAGTAATAAATATGCATCACCACATACCATAAAAAGTATTACATAACCTAACCATATCAATATGATCAACGAATAGAATAAGTCAAATACTCTTACATGTTAGTTAAGCGATAATAACTTAAAAGTTTGTAATAAAAGAACAAATATACAAAAATAGTATGGATAAAGCAATAACAGTATTGTAACAACAAAATCTAAACCAGTGGAGAAAATAATCATTAAATCTACACGAGTACTGCACCGTAAGGAATGAAATATTTTTAACAATAATTCCACTCCTGATGAATTTATGAAAAATTCTGGAATTTCCACTAACATGGCATGAACACAGTGCAAAACTTTCATAATCTTCTGCTCGTGGTCACCTGGACACAAACCTTTCACTACAGGACAGCAGAGTAATTAATTTTGACCTAAATACAATGACTAGATCTAAAACATAGTATACCCATACTCTATTTTGGCCTATAAATACACATAGCTAAGAAACACTAGATATTAATGGTACACTGCTGAACAAGCATCAAGTACAAAACTCAGAATACCTGGGACTGATGATTTCTTGTTGTTTTATGGTGGGGTCATCCCATTTCAGGGGATGAGGCTAATTTTCCTCACAAATCAACAATTGTATCAATACTCTGCATTCCTACACTGCATTAATATAAAAAATCACAATAAAAGCTCACTAAATTTAAATAATTCCCTGGTAAAGGTTATAGAGATCTGCACGCAATGAAACTAAGTTCGACTGGACCGATAAAAACATCTCTGGTCAATCAGATCCCTGCTTACATGTGTTAGCCAGTTACATTCAGTTTTATGAAAGAACAAGCTGTGTAGCAGCAATGCACCAAAGATAAAAATTCCATACCCCTGAATGCCTCACCCCATAACATAAGACACCCAGAGGGTCTTCAAAATATCCAAGTTATGGGTGAATCTGGCTTTTAAAGTGTCTAGGTTTGTGAAGTAACACTGCAATTTGAAAAAAAAGCATTCCATCCTAGACAGAGTTACAACATTAAACACTATTGCCCCTTAGTTCATACTCTGACTTACTAAGATCTAAGCCATAATTCAATCCATCCTTTCACTAGATTTGACACTATAATATTCCTAAAACCAAATAAAAGTCTCAATTGTCCCATTCTTAAGTAAAACAATTGTCAAACACCAAGATACCTTGAAAAAATTATGTCTGATATCTCAAAACATAGATTCATATCAAAACAAAGAATTCAAATATACAGATGAGATAGAAGAATTAATGGCATTTCTCCTCTTCACATACAAGCAATCTTTTGAAATATCATCAACTGATTTTTCAAGGAGTTTGCTGGAGCAGTGAGTTAAGACGCTATATATCTGGATGTAAAATAATCCGAGAGACTGAAGGCACGGAGGAAGCTAAAAGCTAGCACAAGGGAAGATCAGAATCCACTGAAATAAATGCTTAATAATGTATCAGATGAAACAGTGAACTTCCTATCAAGTGAAAGTCTGATATTCTTCATCACGCAGTAAGAATAAAACTCATTTAACTTTCCTGAAGGAATATTCCACTAATGATCACTCTTCAATATCATGTTTGCAACTAACTGTATCTAACAATACACACCTTCATAATTTCCAAAGAAAAATCAATAGAACAAAAAGACTTGAAAACTGAGCCACTTAAAATTATTAAATATATGCAAGTGATATACATGAACTGGAATGTTGCAGTGAGGACTCCATTCATTATATTTCACACTTCATATTACAGTGCCACAACATGTACCTCTACTAGGACTTACCATTATGCACTTCAGTACATCAACATACAATTATCATGTCAAATTACATCATGATTCCTTCATGTATATCTTACAATACACATAATGCACTTCTCACCTTCATTTGATATAACCTGGTGCAATGCTTTTGTATATGGATGCTATTTACAAGGTAAGACAATTTACACTGAAAATTAGTTTTGGCTTAAATTCTAAGAAGTAACATCTGAAACTGTACTTTTCCACAAAGCCATTAGCTGGTGCAGCTCAGAGATAAAAAATTTTCATCACATAACCATATCTATAGTCATTTGTAAACCTGCTAGAAAGAACTCATTAAGATTTAGCATAGTATTTTCCTACATCTCAAAAGTAGTTCTAGATAGCAATTATTATCATCATTATTCTTATCATACTTTATCGCTGTCTCCCGCGTTAGCGAGGTAGCGCAAGGAAACAGACAAAATAATGGCCCAACCCACCCACATACATATGTATAGACCTACACATCCACACACGCACATATACATACCTATACATTTCAACGTATACACATATATACATACACAGACACATACATATATACACAGGTACACAATTCATACTTGCTGCCTTTAGTCATTCCTGTTGCCATCCCGCCACACATGAAATGACAACTCCCTCCCCCCGCATGTGCGTGAGATAGCGCTACGAATAGACAACAAAGGCCACTTTCGTTCACACTCAGTCTCTAGCTGTCATGTATATTGCACCGAAACCACAGCTCCCTTTCCACATCCAGGCCCCACAAAACTTTCTATGGTTTACCCCAGATGCTTCACATGCCCTGGTTCAATCCATTGACAGCACGTCGACCCCGGTATACCACATCGTTCCAATTCACTCTATTCTTTGCATGCCTTTCACCCTCCTGCATGTTCAGGACCTGATCGCTCAAAATCTTTTTCACTCCATCTTTCCACCTCCAATTGGGTCTCCCACTTCTCTTCGTTCCCTCCACCTCTGACACATATATCCTCTTGGTCAATCTTTCCTCACTCATTCCCTCCATGTGACCAAACCATTTCGAAACACCCTCTTCTGCTCTCTCAACCACACTCTTTTTATTACCACACATCTCTCTCACCCTTTCATTACTTACTCGATCAAACCACCTCATACCACATATTTTCTTTAAACATCTCATTTCCAGCACATCCACTCTCCTGCGCACAACTCTATCTATAGCCCATGCCTCGCAACCATACAACATTGTTGGAACCACTATTCCTTCAAACATACCCATTTTGCTTTCCAAGATAATGTTCTCGCCTTCCACACATTTTTCAACCTTCGCCCCCTCACCTACCCTGTGACTCACTTCTGCTTCCATGGCTTCATCTGCTGCCAAATCCACTCCCAGATATCTAAAACACTTCACTTCCTCCAGTTTCTCTCCATTCAACTTTATCTCCCAATTGACTTGTCCCTCAACCCTACTGTACCTAATAACCTTGCTCTTATTCACATTCACTCTCAGCTTTCTTCTTTCACACACTTTACCAAACTCAGTCACCAGCTTCTGCAGTTTCTCACCCGAATCAGCCACCAGCGCTGTATCATCGGCGAACAACAACTGACTCACTTCCCATAGCAATTATAAATGTTAATATAGCCAGCCTGGATGTACTCTCTGCACAAGATGCACACACACTGCAACACTCTGCAATGTTAATAAGAGCAAGGTCATTAAATTCAATAAGTTAAGGAACAAGTTAACTGGAATGTAAGTGTGAATGGAGAAAAATTGGAGGAAGTAAAGTGTTTTAGATATCTGGGAGTGGACTTAGCAGCAGATGGAACCATGGAAGCTGAAAAGAGTCGCAGGGTGGGGGAGGGGGCAAAGGTTCTGTGAGATGAAGAATGTGTTGAAGGAGAGAACATTATCTCAGAGAGAAATAATGGGTATGTTTGAAGGAATAGTAGTTCCAACAATATCATATGGTTGTGAGGCATGGGTTGTAGATAGGGTTGTATGGAGGAAGGTGGATGTGTTGGAAATGAAATGCTTGAGGAGAATATGTGGTGTGAGGTGGTGTGATCAAGTAAATAATGAAAGGGTAAGAGATGTGTGGAAATAAAAAGAGTATGGTTGAGAGAGCAGAAGAGGGAGTATTGAAATGGTTTGGACATATGTCGAAAATGAGTGAGGAAAGATTGACAAAGAGGATATATGTGTCAGGAGTTAAGGGGACAAGGAAAAGCGAGACCAAATTGAAGGTGGAAGGATGGAGTGAAAAAGATTTTTAGCGACTGGGGCCTAAACATACAGGAGGGTTAGGGGCATGCAAGGAATAGAGTCAATTGGAATAATGTGGTATACCAGGGTTGACGTGCTGTCAATGGACTGAACCAGGGTATGTGAAACATCTGGGGTAAAGCATGGAAAGGTCTGTGGGGCCTGGATGTGGATAGGGAGCTGTGGTTTCGGTACATTACACATGACAGCTAGAGACTGAGTGTGAACGAATGTGACCGTTTTGTCTGTTTTCCTGGCACTATCTCGCTGGAGTAGAGGGTAGCAATGCTGTTTCCTGTGTGGCGGGGCAGCAACAGAAATAGATGAAGGCAAGTAAGTATGAGTTGATAAATGAAGATACATCCTTATAAAAGGTAACTTTTCACTCAGTGTCATGAAAAGCAGGTGGAGTCCAGTAATACAATGACATATACATGGGCAGGAGGTAAAAGGTTGCTAACCCAGGGGACCTTAAAGATTCTCTCAAAGGCTTGCAGGAAACAAAAGGAATACAGTATGTTTCAATCAATTCACTTATCACTGAACTGTAATATAAAAATTTCACTTTGCACTCACCACAGCATCAACACTATCTTTGCATGATACATCATGACTGACAACAGTTTCCATAAGTGACAAAAGTTGTGGATCAGTATTAAGGTGTTGGGAAAATTTTCTTAAAAACTCCTGAACTTTTAGAGGATCAGGAAGGAACTTGGTGAGGTGTCCCAGTCGGTAAGCAATCTCACGGTCTCTCTCCTCATCCTGAGGCTTTCTGTGAAGCTCAATAAGCTCTGCAACATTTTTCCTCACTGCTAACTGATGTTTCTGAAGCTCTATGAAGGCTTTAGTGGCATTGTCATCAATAGTGGCATATAGGTAGAAGAGTTTCTTCATACGGTCTTCAGGTGGGAGCTGATAGGGTACCAAACATGTATTTAGAAGACGTTCCACAAGCAATCTGCAGAAAAGCAAAAGTTTTAATTACCTAAAGACTCATACTCTAAATCACCTCCCTTTGCTTAAACAAAACAAGCCAAAGATCCTACAGGTCTCAAGCTTCTGCCTAAGTTGCATTAAGATAACGCAGTGCAGGATTTTTCTCACAACTAAGTATGGTCATATCATCAATTCTGAACCAATAAAGAAAACAGTAAAATGATAAAATACATACAGGTCACAATAATATTAAAATGCCTAGCTAAAATATCATTATATCTTCCCTCTAACTCCTCATGGTATTCAAAATCAAAATGCATTTATCAAGCGATAATACATTCTGGGATGGTAGGGATGATGTATATATAAGGCATTCAGCACTACAGCAATGAGCCCACCATCAGCCCAAAATCTGCTTTCCATAATACCAGAATCATCTACCATCAAGTGAAAATGCATTAATATGGCTGGTTCATCAAAGTCATTTTGGAATTTCAGTGAATCTAGAACAGGTGATTGACTATGCCTTCAAGCCAGAAAATACAGGAACTGAAAGCCCAGCAAATCTGAGCCTGCCAGTGTCAGGAACCAATCAGCACCATGGCAGCATGCTTGTGACTTTCTCAGCCATTGAGCATCATGCTAAGCCCTCCCGTCCAGTTCTAAACCCAACGCATGTGTACTTTATTATGCTTGCTGTTTTTGCAAACACTCCTGTAGTAGTAGTTTGCAAATTAGGTCAATTTGAAAGCAAAATGTAGCCTAGTCTTATGCAAAAAGTAGTATTAGATATTCTAAAAAAAATACCCATGTACTTCTTTTAATAATAATGTATGTACAGAACATTAATTTCATGGACACTTTTGGGAACATATTATCCTTTCATTTGTATTTCTCCTTTAATAAGCAACAAAATACCTTCAAAAAACAGATTATTTTTGTCTTTTTAGGTAATGCACTTTCTTATACTTTGATGCTTTATCAAAAATTTAAATTCCACACTCTCAAGACTGTTAATCTTAATGCCTCATATATCCCAGCTTATCCCATCAAGCTTCAGAAGTGGGTCTCAGAAACTTAAAACCAATTCTCTGAACCTGCCAAACTAAGATTACTATTGGTAGAATCAAGTGGTAAAATGATAAAATAGCTTCAAGGCTGGCACTTGCTTATCCACTATCTCAAAAAGCCTCATAAGTACTATTGGAATAGTTAAACAGAATATGGGCTATCAAACATATAAGGTATTACCTCACTCTAGTTATAATACATTTATACAAGAAACAATTCTATAGAAATACAAAGGAATAAGAAGACAATTTTAGGGGACATTATCTGATGCAATATTACAAATAATCAATATCAGCAAAACTAAAACCTGTTCTATGTTGAAAGCTTAAGATGCTGCTAGTAAACAAACAATTGCATTAATATTCTAAAAACAATACTTTGAAATGCTGACCTTCAGACTAAATACAAATCAAAAGGTAAAACAAGTGTCTGGATCTCATAAACATTCATGGTATAAAAAAATAGAAAAAAAAAATAATAAATCTGTTAACAGACTATCAATGATATCACAAGACATAGAGGTGACAAAATAATATTTGATATTATTGCCAGGACTCTTTCTACTAAAAAAGAATACAGATTCAGTCTTGAACACAAATAGATATGACTGTCTATCAATTCAACACTTATCCAGCTGAGTGAGGAAAATACATTTCCAATGCACTTTACAATAGTTTCTAACAATATATAAATCTTCAGTTTTCTATTAATAATTAATCATACTATTCAAGGATCCCTTTTATGGGGCTCCTGCTGCTTTGATGCTGCCTTCCAATCAGGAGCAAGAAACTGACAGAGTGCTTTGGTGCAATTCACAATCATAACCCAAATATATTTGAATTCAACTGACTTCAAACAGCAACAGACCAAGAGGTCCTAAAGAGGCTGTTTGTGATTGTGGAATATATTTGTGGTATAGCTTTCAACTACTCTAAATGGTAAATCATTCCATATGTTAACAATCCTGCCAAAGAAAAAATACCTCACCTCATTCAAAGTAAAACATTTTATTTATTATTATAATTTTGCTTTGTCGCTGTCTCCCGCATTAGCGAGGTAGCGCAAGGAAACAGACCAAAGAATGGCCCAACCCACCCACATACACATGTATATACATACACATCCACACACGCAAATATACATACCTATACATCTCAACGTATACATATATATATACACACACAGACATATACATATATACACATGTACATAATTCATAGTCTGCTTTTATTCATTCCAATCGCCACCCCGCCACACATGAAATAACAACCCCCTCCCCCTGCATGTGTGCGAGGTAGCGCAAGGAAAAGACAACAAAGGCCACATTCATTCACACTCAGTCTCTAGCTGTCATGAATAATGCACCGAAACCACAGCTCCCTTTCCACATCCATGCCCCACAGAACTTTCCATAGTTTACCCCAGATGCTTCACACACCCTGGTTCAATCCATTGACAGCACGTCAACCCCGGTATACCACATCGTTACAATTCACTCTATTCCTTGCATGCCTTTCACCCTCCTGCATGTTCAGGCCCCAATCACTCAAAATCTTTTTCACTCCATCCTTCCACCTCCAATTTGGTCTCCCACTTCCCCTCGTTCCCTCCACCTCTGACACATATATCCTCTTGGTCAATCTTTCCCCACTCATTCTCTTCAAGTGACCAAACAATTTCAAAACACCCTCTTATGCTATCTCAACCACACTCTTTTTATTACCACACATCTCTCTTACCCTATCATTACTTACTCAATCAAACCACCTTACACCACATATTGTCCTCAAACATCTCATTTTCAGCACATCCACCCTCCTCCGCACAACCCTATCTATAGCCCACGCCTCGCAACCATATAACATGTTGGAACCACTATTCCTTCAAACATACCCATTTTTGCTTTCTGAGATAATGTTCTCAACTTCCACACATTCTTTAACACTCCCAGAACTTTCACCCCCTTCCCCACCCTATGATTCACTTCCACTTCCATGGTTCCATCCGTAGCCAAATCCACTCCCAGATATCTAAAACACTTCACTTCCTCCAGTTTTTCTCCATTCAAACTTACCTCCCAATTGCCTTGTCCCTCAACTCTACTGTACCTAATAACCATGCTCTTATTCACATTTACTCGCAACTTTCTTCTTTCACAAACTTTACCAAACTCAGTCACCAGCTTCTGCAGTTTCTCACACAAATCAGCCACCAGCGCTGTATCATCAGCGAACAGCAACTAACTCACTACCCAAGTTCTCTCATCCACAACAGACTGCATACTTGCCCCTCTTTCCAAAACTCTTGCATTCACCTCCCTAACAACCCCATCCATAAACAAATTAAACAACCATGGAGACATCATGCACCCCTGCCGCAAACCAACATTGACTAAGAAGCAATCACTTTCCTCTCTTCCTACACATGCACATGCCTTACATCCTCAATAAAAACTTTTCACTGCTTCTAACAACTTGCCTCCCACACACAAGGGCAAATGAGAGTTGGGGTACGAGAGTATCATTAGATTTTAGGTAGAATAAAAAGATGGTCTGGAAGGAGGTAAATAAAGTGCGTAAGACAAGGAATCAATGGGAACTTCAGTGAAGGGGGCTAATGGGGAGGTGATAACAAGTAGTGGTGATGTGAGAAGGAGATGGAGAGAGTATTTTGAAGGTTTGTTGAATGTGTTTGATGATAGAGTGGCAGATATAGGGTGTTTTGGTCGAGGTGGTGTGCAAAGTGAGAGGGTTAGGGAGAATGATTTGGCAAACAGAGAAGAGGTGGTAAAAGCATTGCAGAACATAAAAGCCAGCAAGGCAGCAGGTTTAGATGGTATTGCAGTGGAATTTATTAAAAAAAGGGGTGGCTTTCTGGTTGGTAAGGTTATTCAATGTATGTATGACTCATGGCAAGGTGCCTGAAGATTGGAGGAATGCTTGCATAGTGCCACTGTACAAAGACAAAGGGGATAAAAGTGAGTGCTCAAATTACAGAGGTATAAGTTTGTTGAGTATTCCTGGTAAATTATATGGGAGGGTACTGATTGAGAGGGTGAAGGCATATACAGTGCATCAGACTGGGGAAGAGCAGTGTGGTTTCAGAAGTGGTAGAGGATGTGTGAATCAGGTGTTTGCTTTGAAGAATGTATGTGAGAAATACTTAGAAAAGCAAATGGATTTGTATGTAGCATTTATGGATCTGGAGAAGGCATATGATACAGCAGATAGTGATGCTCTGTGGAAGGTATTAAGAATATATGGTGTGGGAGGCAAGTTGTTAGAAGCAGTAAAAAGTTTTTATCGAGGACGTAAGGCATGTGTACGTGTAGGAAGAGAGGAAAGTGATTGCTTCTCAGTGAATGTTGGTTTGCGGCAGGGGTGCGTGATGGTTGCTTAATTTGTTTATGGATGGGGGTTTTTAGGGAGGTGAGTGCAAGAGTTTTGGAAAGAGGGTCAGGGCAAGTATGCAGTCTGTTGTGGAGGAGAGAGCTTGGGAAGTGAGTCAGTTGTTGTTCACTGATGATACAGTGCTGGTGGCTGACTCAAGTGAGAAACTGCAGAAGCTGGTGACTGAGTTTGGTAAAGTTTGTGAAAGAAGAAAGCTGAGAGTAAATGTGAATAAGAGCAAGGTTATTAGGTACAGTAGAGTTGAGGGACAAGTCAATTGGGAGGTAAGTTTGAATGGAGAAAAACTGGAGGAAGTGAAGTGTTTTAGATATCTGGGAGTGGATTTGGCAGCGGATGGAACCACGGAAGCAAAAGTGAATCATAGGGTGGGGGAAGGGGTGAAAGTTCTGGGAGCATTAAAGAATGTGATGAAGTCGAGAACATTATCTTGGAAAGCAAAAATGGGTATGTTTGAAGGAATAGTGGTTCCAACAATGTTATATGGTTGCGAGGCGTGGGCTATATATAGGGTTGTGCGGAGGAGGGTGGATGTGCTGGAAATGAGATGTTTGAGGGCAATATGTGGTGTGAGGTGGTTTGATCAAGTGTAATGAAAGGGTAAGAGAGATGTGTGGTAATAAAAAGAGAGTGGTTGAGAGAGCAGAAGAGGGTGTTTTGAAATGGTTTGGTCACATGGAGAGAATGAGTGAGGAAAGATTGACAAAGAGGATATATGTGTCAGAGGTGGAGGAACGAGAAGTGGGAGACCAAATTGGAGGTGGAGAGATGGAGTGAAAAAGATTTTGAGTGATCAGGGCCTAAACATGCAGGAGGGTGAAAGGCGTGCAAGGAATAGAGTGAATTGGAACAATATGGTATACTGGGGTCAACGTGCTGTTAACAGATTGAACCAGGGCATGTGAAGTGTCTGGGGTAAACCATGGAAGGTTTAGTTGGGCCTGGATGTGGAAAGGGAGCTGTGGTTTCGGTGCATTATACATGACAGCTAGAGACTGAATGTTGTTGTCCTTTCGTAGCGCTACCTCACGTACATGCGGGGGGAAGGGATTTTCATTTCATGTGTGGCGGGGTGGCGATGGGAATGAATAAGGGCAGACAGTATGAATTATGTACATGTGTATATATGTATATGTCTGTGTGTGTATATATATGTATACATTGAGATCTATAGGTATGTATATGTGCGTGTGTGGACATGTATGTATATACACGTGTATGTGAGTGGGTTGGGCCATTCTTTCATCTGTTTCCTTGCGCTACCTCGCTAACGCAGGAGACAGCGACAAAGCAAAATCAATAATAATAATAATAATATTCATTTATATGTATGCTAACCTCAGACACAAGTGGGGTGTTTTAGAATCCTGGGAGTGGACATAACAGCAGACGAAATCATTGACGAAGTGAGTCACAGGGTGAGTGGAGGGGTAAAGTGTCAAAGGTTTTCAGAGCATTGTGGAATTGTGGAAAGAATGGTCACTATCTGGATGGGCAAATATGGATATGTCTGAAGGTAAAGCAGTCCCAGCCATGTAGTATGGATGCTAGGCATGTATGAGAATGTATGGAGGAGGGTGCATGTTTTGGAAATCAAATGTGTGAGGACAATACATGGCTTGAGAAGTGTTGATCAGCTGAGTAATACCAAAGTAAGATGTGAGGTAATATGAGTATGGTTGGGATAGCTGAAGAGGGTGTGCTTAAATGGTTTGGGTATATGGAAAGAATGAGTGAGGAGAGGTTGATAAAGAGGATAAATGTGGGATAAGAGGAGGAGACCAGAAGGGGGAACCAAATTGGAGACGGAAAGATGGTGTGAAAAAGATTTGGAATGGTTGGGACCTGAACATGCAGAAGGATGAAAGGCATTCATGATTTAGAAGGAAATGGAGAAATGGCTTAAAGAGGGTAAGTGTTATCAATGGACTGAAGCAGGGTATATGAAAGAGCCTGAAGAAAGCATAAACAAATCTGTGGGACTTGATTATGGAGAGGACACTTTGGATTCAGTACATTACACTTGACTGTCGTAGAATGGAAGTGAACAAATGAGGCCTTTCTTCACCTGTTCCTAGCGCTACCTCGGGAAGTGGCAATCAAGTATGAAAAAATATTAAACTCCATTCTGCTGTAGCACCCTGACAAACATGATCACCTGGCTGGCCCTAGAAAGCATGCATATTAATACATTATGGGGCACTGAAACAACAAAAAAGAATTTATAAAGCAGTGTCATGGAATGCAAACAGAAAAAGATACAGATATCCGATATCTTTTAAGTCTCAAACGTAAGGCCACAAAGTGATAAAAACCCTTGAAACAGTCAACAGGTTCACAGAGAAGTTGGGCTGATGGGTGAAGAGATTGGCTGTCAGCACGTCAACAAATTAACACTGTACCATGATGTCAAATGGGTCTATGTGGATGAGCAACAGCCAGTTTCATATATAACATGCTAGCCCATGACACTGAATCCTTATGGTTACACTATATTTCATTAGAGAAATATTTTTGCCCCTCATCTGGGAAGTACTCTTTCAGTTGCTCAAGGACTCTACCCACTGATGGATCAACACAAAAAATGTACAAATAAGCCCTTGTTTTGAAAATAAATGTACGTTCTCACCTGTCATCCATGCTGGTCATATAATAACCATGGAGAATCTTATCCTTGATCCACGTGACAGCATGACGAGTTGCAGCAGGAACATCTGGGCTATTAAGGTGTTTTTTGTATATCATTGCTAAACCACACATAGCTTCTTTGCGAATCTTGAACTATAAATAAATACAAAGAAAATAATATCAGCATACTGCAAGGAAGCTTCTCTTCAGAAATCTCATGAAGATCCTAAAATGCTATTAGATGCTACTCTTACTGAAGAGAAAGAAATCATTTTGGTGTATCTATCCACCACCTAACCAAATATGACAATAACGATCATGGCCATTAACAGCACTGAAAAGAAACAAGGGATCTAAAGAAACTTTGGGAACAATGGTTCTCAACTGTCAGAACTAAATCAAGTTTACTTTCAAAAGACAAATTTTCACTTATGATTCTTTTAACAAAATGACATAGCCTGAAGGTAATCCATATATTTTCAATAATTTTGCATATGAAACAAATTTTGTACAACAATGAACCATCAGAAAGCTAAGGTGTCACAACCTTAGTCACCCAAGTGGACAATCTGTGGTAGTTTGGCATCAACTTCATTCCTGCCTCAGAATTTACATGCTACTGATAAGCAATCATTTCCTTACACTTATTCACATGTAAGTACTTAACAGTAAAAAAAAAATAAGAAATACCATTAATGCAATGAAAAATAATGTGTTTAGGGTAACTAAGAAGCACAGTAGCATCAGGAGAATCCCTGTATCAGTTGTTAAACAATAAAAACAACAAACAACGGCAGGTTTCAGTTTTCACTATGATACTGTTTTGATTAAGTTACAGTACTGTACTTATTTTTTAGGTTTTCTTTAAAAAAATAAGCATTCATTTTAAAATAATTACAGGTAGTTGTAAATGTACTGAAAACTAACAGAAAAATTTAAACGTAATAATGCTGGTGGTCATGTTTCACTCAAACATGGCATTCTAAGTGGAGATGAAATATAAATTTCACATGAAAACAATGTTTTGCACTTCTCAAAAAAAAAGTAAAAAAAATCTCTGCTTACAAAAAGAAGATAAATGCAGCAACAAACACTAGAACTACATGTGGCCTGAGAAACTTGAGGGGGAGGGTGCATCACTGTTGACATCATCATGAGAAGGAACATCAGAAGTTGAGGGATCATATAACGGGTCCTCTAAGGATGAGGAGGCATTCTGCTGGATGGCTTTTTTTAAATGTTTCCTCCAGAGTCATCTGCCTCATTAACAATGGCTTTCATCTTAGAAGTCTCTCTTTGACTTCATAAACTGACATGATTTCTTGTTCTGTTATGAATGCAAGCCACTCAAGTCCTTCAGTAAGTCCATCACACATTTTTCACTATCTTGTCTATGGGCACTTTTTCTGCAGTTAACAAGGTCATCTTCATCATCTCTATTATCACAATTCACTGTTACCCATAAGTGTACCTACAGGCCTTTTTGACATTTTCAAAACTATCTTTGCACCAAAGAGCAGAGAATAAGCAAAAAACACAGAGTAATGCACATAAGTCTGGCAGTGGCGATGGTTTGTAACAAACTGGAGCCAAAAAAGCGTCAGAGCCCAGCATGGGCAAAGGAGGCCAGGTGTGGAATTTTCCACTTGTAACGTCATGTCACTGCCCAAAAAGTTTCAGATTATGAAGCATTTCTGATTTTGAATTTTTCAGATTAGGGACACTCAACCTGTATTTCATCTGCATACACTGAAAACAGCCCTCAAACAGTTCAGTTCATCAGCCTGAATCCTATAAGTCTACTCAAAATTAAAGGACAGTGGAGAAATAATACCATCAATGTATGTGCTGCATGATGTAGAAGGCAACAAAGAAGAGTGCACAAGGCAAAGGATGGAACTCCTCCCTTCCCAAGGGAGAACCAGAGGAAAGTATACGAGAATTTTCCCTCAAAAGCAAGTTATTTTACTTAGAAGTGGCAGAGGGGGAACCAATGTGAAACTCCTCTGATATTCAGATAACCCTACAGTTACATCACAGCATCTTAACACTACAAAAATAACAAAATATTTATTTTATATTTATTTTGCTTTGTCGCTGTCTCCTGCGTTAGCAAGGTAGCGCAAGGAAACAGACAAAAGAATGGCCCAACCCACCCACATACACATGTATATACATACACATCCACACACGCAAATATACATACCTATACATCTCAATGTACACATATATATACACACACAGATATATACATATACACACATGTACATAATTCATACTGTCTGCCTTTATTTATTCCCATCGCCACCTCGCCACACATGGAATAACATCCCCCTCCCCCCTCATGAGTGCGAGGTAGCGCTAGGAAAAGACAACAAAGGCCCCATTCGTTCACACTCAGTCTCTAGCTGTCATGTAATAATGCACCGAAACCACAGCTCCCTTTCCACATCCAGGCCCCACACAACTTTCCATGGTTTACCCCAGACACTTCACATGCCCTGGTTCAATCCATTGACAGCACGTCGACCCCGGTATACCACATCGTTCCAATTCACTCTATTCCTTGCATGCCTTTCACCCCCCTGCATGTTCAGGCCCTGATCACTCAAAATCTTTTTCACTCCATCTTTCCACCTTCAATTTGGTCTCACACTTCTCCTCATTCCCACCACCTCTGACACATATATCCTCTTGGTCAATCTTTCCTCACTCATTCTCTCCATGTGACCAAACCATTTCAAAACACCCTCTTCTGCTCTCTCAACCACACTCTTTTTGTTTCCATACATCTCTCTTACCCTTACATTACTTAATCGATCAAACCACCTCACACCATATATTGTCCTCAAACATCTCATTTCCAGCACATCCACCCTCCTCTGCACAACTCTATCCATAGCCCACGCCTCGCAACCATACAACATTGTTGGAACCACTATTCCTTCAAACATACACATTTTTGCTTTCCGAGATAATGTTCTCGACTTCCACACATTCTTCAAGGCTCCCAGAATTTTCGCCCCCTCCCCCACCCTATAATTCACTTCCGCTTCCATGGTTCCATCCGCTGCCAGATCCACTCCCAGATATCTAAAACACTTTACTTCCTCCAGTTTTTCTCCATTCAAACTTACCTCCCAATTGACTTGACCCTCAACCCTACTGTACCTAATAACCTCGCTCTTATTCACATTTACTCTTAACTTTCTTCTTTCACACACTTTACAGAACTCAGTCACCAGCTTCTGCAGTTTCTCACATGAATCAGCCACCAGCATCATATTAAGCAATTATAACACTGGTATGGTGAAAACAAATTCTGCAGTTTAATGCCTGGAATGAGAATGAGTGCAGTTTTACTTGATTTTGCAAAGACACTCGACAAAATACACCACAAAATTCTGCAAGGAAAAGCAACTGAACAAAACATTAAGGGTATAATGAGATGGATGAAAGATTCACTAATTAACTGAAAGTTCAAAGAAGTGGCAAACGGAACTATATCTAAGGAAATGTTTTATCTCAGTTAATTAGTGAATCTTTCATCCATCTCATTATACCCTTAATGTTTTGTTCAGTTGCTTTTCCTTGCAGAATTTTGTGGTGTATTTTGTCGAGTGTCTTTGCAAAATCAAGTAAAACTGCACTCATTCTCATTCCAGGCATTAAACTGCAGAATTTGTTTTCACCATACCAGTGTTATAATTGCTTAATATGATGCTGGTGGCTGATTCATGTGAGAAACTGCAGAAGCTGGTGACTGAGTTTGGTAAAGTGTGTGAAAGAAGAAAGTTAAGAGTAAATGTGAATAAGAGCAAGGTTATTAGGTACAGTAGGGTTGAGGGTCAAGTCAATTGGGAGGTAAGTTTGAATGGAGAAAAACTGGAGGAAGTAAAGTGTTTTAGATATCTGGGAGTGGATCTGGCAGCGGATGGAACCATGGAAGCGGAAGTGGATCATAGGGTGGGGGAGGGGGCGAAAATTCTGGGAGCCTTGAAGAATGTGTGGAAGTCGAGAACATTATCTCGGAAAGCAAAAATGGGTATGTTTGAAGGAATAGTGGTTCCAACAATGTTGTATGGTTGCGAGGCGTGGGCTATGGATAGAGTTGTGCGCAGGAGGATGGATGTGCTGGAAATGAGATGTTTGAGGACAATATGTGGTGTGAGGTGGTTTGATCGAGTAAGTAACGTAAGGGTAAGAGAGATGTGTGGAAATAAAAAGAGCGTGGTTGAGAGAGCAGAAGAGGGTGTTTTGAAATGGTTCGGGCACATGGAGAGAAAGAGTGAGGAAAGATTGACCAAGAGAATATATGTGTCGGAGGTGGAGGGAACGAGGAGAAGAGGGAGACCAAATTGGAGGTGGAAAGATGGAGTGAAAAAGATTTTGTGTGATCGGGGCCTGAACATGCAGGAGGGTGAAAGGAGGGCAAGGAATAGAGTGATTTGGAGCGATGTGGTATACCGGGGTTGACGTGCTGTCAGTGGATTGAATCAAGGCATGTGAAGCGTCAGGGGTAAACCATGGAAAGCCGTGTAGGTATGTATATTTGCGTGTGTGGACGTATGTATATACATGTGTATGGGGGTGGGTTGGGCCATTTCTTTCGTCTGTTTCCTTGCGCTACCTCGCAAACGCGGGAGACAGCAAAAAAAAAAAAAAAAAAGGAATATTGTTAGCCTATAGAGAAACATTGGGTAGAAGCAGCAGGTAGGATCAATAGGCAGGAGCATTAAGTAGAAGCAGTCAGTAGGAACATTAGAAAGAAGCCTCTGCAAATACTCCACTAGAATTGCCCTCTGCCAGTGGTCTGTAACGGGTGAAGCACTAAAGGTCAAGATGCAGCACTGGAGTTCACTAGCTATGGAGACTATTGCCATGGTCAACCCCTTGAAGGAGTTCCAGTTGGTAACAGGCATCAGAAATACAGATAGACAGATTGAGAGAAATACTCTTAACAATATCTGAGACACCAGAGTAAGCAAAATGACAATTTAAAGCTTCTCAAAAAGAGATGCAAAAAGACTATGACATGATCCACAAATAGGCAGAAATCAACCTGATAGAAATTAACCTGAATATATAAAGCAAATAAGTTACAGAACAATTAAGAAAATTCACTAATGGTGTTTAAAGGCCTAACAAGGAGAACAAGACAGTGATACAAATGAAAATAAATGGGTTTCATCATTAATGAGAATTAGAGAACAAGCTGAGAAGATATCACTATCATGCTAAGTAATGAGTGGTATAATACTTAGAACTTTCACAAGAAGCAGAAGTGTTGATGAAAATATTTAGTGCTTACATATGAAGCCAAACAGTGATAAAACACATGAAAATAAACAGAGAGAGAATTCAGAAGCACTTCAAGAGCAAAACTAAGGGGATGGAAAACATGAACTACCAAAAATAGGCTGAAGGAATTGGCTATCTATAGGCTAGAAAGGAGATAAAGATATGATAATCAATGCGTGGCAAAAAATTGAAGGTGAAAAGGAAGACATATTGAACCAGAAAGACTCAACAAGGAAGATATGGAATCATCAAGTCTGCAAAAATACCACAAACATACCAAAAATATATCACACAAAAATATACTAATACCCAGGAAGGAAGGTCGAACAGCTATCCAAAATACTACCGAAAGAAATTAGAAATCTGCAAGGAAAACTTTAGAAATATTTTAAAGAAAACTTGATAGTTATAAATTCTACAAGAATACATGGAACATGCCAAAAATATATTACACAAATTTATATAAATGTCCTGAAAGGAAGCTCTAGAAGCTATCTACTATACTGTCAAAACAATTACATATGTGCAAGGAAAAACTACAGACAGTTAAAATCAGTCACAAAATGAGCCAAAACAATTGATAACTATGCAACAGCATTAAGGAATAGTCTTACTCATCAAACCAGACATGCTGTGAGTGTTATGTGTTAGCCCTGCCATCTTTTGAGGCAAAGTCTTGTCACTGATACCCATAGATAAACTCTCTCTCTCTCTCTCTCTCTCTCCCTCTCTCTCTCTCTCTCTCTCTCTCTCTCTCTCTCTCTCTCTCCATCCTTTTCCTGGTCTTATTGTACATTTATTTGCATCTAACGAACCAAAATGCAGTCATTTTCTCCTATCTTTACCAATACACCTATCTCTCCCTTACCGTGTTCATCTATGAAAATTATTTCAAATCCCACAATTACCTTATTCCTCATCCCATAACTTTCAAAATGCCACACATATACTAAATAAC
The DNA here is from genome assembly GCF_036320965.1 of Panulirus ornatus. Lineage (NCBI taxonomy): Eukaryota > Metazoa > Arthropoda > Malacostraca > Decapoda > Palinuridae > Panulirus > Panulirus ornatus. Next base: position 8,581,530 of record NC_092233.1, on the reverse strand, counting down.
AGCAGCCATTCCATTACAATGAACATATTTCTAAAGAGTACAAGTGTGGGTTGAACATCTTTTAAAGTCTTGCAACACCTAATTTACCCACTTTTTTCTTAGCTTTATTCTTCATGAACTCTCTTCCATTTAATACAGTAACAGCATCCATTTCAATCAGCTAAATATATTTATTGAAAACATTTTAAATCCATAAATCTACTCAAACAAACATTCCAATCCCCCTTTCCTCAAATACTCTGCTTTATTTTTTCTTCTCTCTCAAATTCTTTTAATAGCACTTGTACACCTTGTTCATTAAAACTTTTAAGTAAACTAAAGCTCCGAACTATCAATCTCTTCTAACACTCACATTGAAAAAAAGGTTTTCACTGCTAACAGCATTCTCTCACTATTCCAGCACCGCAAACAATGGTCCAAGGTGGCAACATCATGCATCCTTGTCTTACATGAAGTTTATAACAAACCTTTTTATCCAATGTTCTTTCCTTAACAAAGTTCAGTAGATCTTCACTATCAGAAACAATGCTAAAATCTTTTTTGGCAGTGGTTACAATGGCCATCACAACTTCATACCTGTAAAGAATAAGGAAACGATTAGGTACCTTTATATCATCTTTATATCATCAAAAAAATCAGTATAAAACAAATGTTAATCTCACCTATTTTGTCATCTCTTCAACATCTCTAACCCTTCCCTTGCTCCAGGTGTAATATGACACATATGGAAATCAGCACTTACTGCTATACACATACTATAACATGTGGAAAGAGAGAATGCTATCTTGGAAAGCAAAAATGGGTATGTTTGAAGTAATAGCAGTTCCAACTATGCTATATGGTCGTAAAGCATGGGCTATAGATAGGGTTGTATGGAGAAGGGTGAATGTGTTGGAAATGAAATGTTTGAGGACAATATATGGTGTGAGGTGGTTTGATCGAGTAAGTAATGAAAGAGCAAGAAAGCTGTATGGAAATAAAAAAAGAGTGTGGTTGAGAGAGCAGCAGAGGGTATGTAGAAATGGTTTGGACATATGGAGAGAATGAGTTAGGAAAGATTGACAAAGAGAATGTATGTGTCGGAGGTGGAGGGAACAAGGAAAAGTGGGAGACCAAACTGGAGGTGGAAGGATGGAGGAAAAAAGATTTCAAGCGATAGGGGCCTAAACATACAGGATGGTGAGGAGTGTGCAAGGAATAGAGTGAATTGGAAAGATGTAGTATACTGGGGTTGACATGCTGTCAATGGACTGAAACATCTGGGGTAAACCATGGAAATGCCTGAGGGGCCTGGATGTGGATAGGGAGCTGTGGTTTTGGTGCATTACGCATTACAGCTAGAGACTGAGTGTGAATGAATGTGGCCTTTTTTGCCTGTTTTCCTTGCGCTACCTCACTGACGCAGGGGGTAGCGATGCTGTTTCCTGTGGGGTGGGAAACAGGAATGGATGAAGGCAAGCAAGTATGATTATGTACATGTGTATATATGTATGTGTATGTGTATGTATATTTTTTTCTTGCTTTGTCACTGTCTCCCGCATTAGCGAGGTAGCACAAGGAAACAGACGAAAGAATGGCCCAACCCACCCACATACACATGTATATACATACACATCCACACACGCAAATATACATACCTATATATCTCAATGTACACATATATATACACACACAGACATATACATATATAAACATGTACATAATCCATACTGTCTGCTTTTATTTATTCCCATCGCCACCTCGCCACACATGAAATAACAACCCCCTCCCCTCCATGTGTGCGAGGTAGTGCCAGGAAAAGACAACAAAGGCCCCATTCGCTCACACCCAGTCTCTAGCTGTCATGTAATAATGCACTGAAACCACAGCTCCCTTTCCACATCCAGGCCCTACAGAACTTTCCATGGTTTACCCCAGACGTTTCACATGCCCTGGTTCAATCCACTGACAGCACGTCGACCCCGGTATACCACATCATTCCAATTCACTCTATTCCTTGCACGCCTTTCACCCTCCTGCATGTTCAGGCCCTGATCACTCATATGTGGTGTGAGGTGGTTTGATCGAGTAAGTAATGTAAGGGTAAGAGAGATGTGTGGAAATAAAAAGAGTGTGGTTGACAGAGCAGAAGAGGGTGTTTTGAAATGGTTTGGGCACATGGAGAGAATGAGTGAGGAAAGATTGACCAAGAGGATATATGTGTCAGAGGTGGAGGGAACGAGGAGAAGTGGGAGACCAAATTGGAGGTGGAAAGATGGAGTGAAAAAGATATGTATGTATATGTATGTATATATGTATATGTTGATATGTATATGTATGTATATGTGTGTGTGTGTGTGTATGGGCATTTATGTATATATATATATATGCACATGTATGTATATACATGTGTATGTGGGTGGGTTGGGCCATTCTTTCGTCTGTTTCCTTGCACTACCTCGCTAACGCGGGAGACAACGACAAAGCAAAATAAATAAATAAATAAATATATGTGTGTGTATATGAGAGGATGGGCCATTCTTCGTCTGTTTCCTAGTGCTACCTCGCTGACGTCAGAAACAGCGATTAAGTACAATAAATAATGAAAAATAATATAGAGCATTAATGGGATGGCCTTGATTAGGGCCTCAGCTGCCCGTGCTGTCTCAGCTAAAATAAAAAAATAGTGACAGAAAAGATCAGCCAAGGGCTTAACTATCTCACTTTCTATCTATCAATCTTTCTATCTTTATCTATTTCATTCTATTACACTTAATCACTGTTTCCCGCATCAACAAGGTAGCACCAAGAAACAGATGAAGAATGGCCAATGCACTCATATACACACACACACATATATATATATATATTTATATATATATATATATATATATATATATATATATATATTTTTTTTTTTTTTGCTTTGTCACTGTCTCCCGCGTTTGCGAGGTAGCGCAAGGAAACAGACGAAAGAAATGGCCCAACCCACCCCCATACACATGTATATACATACGTCCACACACGCAAATATACATACCTACACAGCTTTCCATGGTTTACCCCAGACGCTTCACATGCCTTGAATCAATCCACTGACAGCACGTCAACCCCGGTATACCACATCGCTCCAATTCACTCTATTCCTTGCCCTCCTTTCACCCTCCTGCATGTTCAGGCCCCGATCACACAAGATCTTTTTCACTCCATCTTTCCACCTCCAATTTGGTCTCCCTCTTCTCCTCGTTCCCTCCACCTCCGACACATATATTCTCTTGGTCAATCTTTCCTCACTCATTCTCTCCAGGTGCCCGAACCATTTCAAAACACCCTCTTCTGCTCTCTCAACCACGCTCTTTTTATTTCCACACATCTCTCTTACCCTTACGTTACTTACTCGATCAAACCACCTCACACCACATATTGTCCTCAAACATCTCATTTCCAGCACATCCATCCTCCTGCGCACAACTCTATCCATAGCCCACGTCTCGCAACCATACAACATTGTTGGAACCACTATTCCTTCAAACATACCCATTTTTGCTTTCCGAGATAATGTTCTCGACTTCCACACATTCTTCAAGGCTCCCAGAATTTTCGCCCTCTCCCCCACCCTATGATCCACTTCCGCTTCCATGGTTCCATCCGCTGCCAGATCCACTCCCAGATATCTAAAACACTTCACTTCCTCCAGTTTTTCTCCATTCATTTATATACTTTTTTTGCTCTCCACACATGCACATATACATACCTATACATTTCAACATTTACACAAACACACACACACACACACATATATATATATATATATATATATATATATATATATATATATATATATATATATATATATATATATATTTATATATATATATATATATATATATATATATATATATATATATATATATATATATATATTTTTTTTTTTTTTTTCTTTTATACTTTGTCGCTGTCTCCCGCGTTTGCGAGGTAGCGCAAGGAAACAGACGAAAGAAATGGCCCAACCCCCCCCCATACACATGTATATACATACGTCCACACACGCAAATATACATACCTACACAACTTTCCATGGTTTACCCCAGACGCTTCACATGCCTTGATTCAATCCACTGACAGCACGTCAACCCCGGTATACCACATCGCTCCAATTCACTCTATTCCTTGCCTTCCTTTCACCCTCCTGCATGTTCAGGCCCCGATCACACAAAATCTTTTTCACTCCATCTTTCCACCTCCAATTTGGTCTCCCTCTTCTCCTCGTTCCCTCCACCTCCGACACATATATCCTCTTGGTCAATCTTTCCTCACTCATTCTCTCCATGTGCCCAAACCACTTCAAAACACCCTCTTCTGCTCTCTCAACCACGCTCTTTTTATTTCCACACATCTCTCTTACCCTTACGTTACTCACTCGATCAAACCACCTCACACCACACATTGTCCTCAAACATCTCATTTCCAGCACATCCATCCTCCTGCGCACAACTCTATCCATAGCCCACGCCTCGCAACCATACAACATTGTTGGAACCACTATTCCTTCAAACATACCCATTTTTGCTTTCCGAGATAATGTTCTCGACTTCCACACATTCTTCAAGGCCCCCAGAATTTTCGCCCCCTCCCCCACCCTATGATCCACTTCCGCTTCCATGGTTCCATCCGCTGCCAGATCCACTCCCAGATATCTAAAACACTTCACTTCCTCCAGTTTTTCTCCATTCAAACTCACCTCCCAATTGACTTGACCCTCAACCCTACTGTACCTAATAACCTTGCTCTTATTCACATTTACTCTTAACTTTCTTCTTCCACACACTTTACCAAACTCAGTCACCAGCTTCTGCAGTTTCTCACATGAATCAGCCACCAGCGCTGTATCATCAGCGAACAACAACTGACTCACTTCCCAAGCTCTCTCATCCCTAACAGACTTCATACTTGCCCCTCTTTCCAAAACTCTTGCATTTACCTCCCTAACAACCCCATCCATAAACAAATTAAACAACCATGGAGACATCACACACCCCTGCCGCAAACCTACATTCACTGAGAACCAATCACTTTCCTCTCTTCCTACACGTACACATGCCTTACATCCTCGATAAAAACTTTTCACTGCTTCTAACAACTTTCCTCCCACACCATATATTCTTAATACCTTCCACAGAGCATCTCTATCAACTCTATCATATGCCTTCTCCAGATCCATAAATGCTACATACAAATCCATTTGCTTTTCTAAGTATTTCTCACATACATTCTTCAAAGCATTGTTTCTTACATTTTTCATATGTATATATATGTATGTGTGTGTGTGTGTATATGTGCGTATGTATGTGCATGTGTGTGTATGTGTATATGTATATATATATGTATATTATCCCTGGGGATAGGGGTGAAAGAATACTTCCCACGTATTCCTCGCGTGTCGTAGAAAGCGACTAGAGGGGACGGGAGCGAGGGGCCAGAAATCCTCCCCTCCTTGTATTAACTTTCTAAAATGGGAAACAGAAGAAGGAGTCACGCGGGGAGTGCTCATCCTCCTCGAAGGCTCAGAGTGGGGTGCCTAAATGTGTGTGGATGTAACCAAGATGTGAAAAAAGGAGAGATAGGTAGTATGTTTGAGGAAAGGAACCTGGATGTTTTGGCTCTGAGTGAAACGAAGCTCAAGGGTAAAGGGGAAGAGTGGTTTGGGAATATATATATATATATATATATATATATATATATATATATATATATATATATATTTTTTTTTTTGCTTTGTCGCTGTCTCCCATGTATATATATATATATATATATATATATATATATATATATATATATGCGCGCAGGAGGATGGATGTGCTGGAAATGAGATGTTTGAGGACAATGTGTGGTGTGAGGTGGTTTGATCGAGTAAGTAACGTAAGGGTAAGAGAGATGTGTGGAAATAAAAAGAGCGTGGTTGAGAGAGCAGAAGAGGGTGTTTTGAAATGGTTTGGGCACATGGAGAGAATGAGTGAGGAAAGATTGACCAAGAGGATATATGTGTCGGAGGTGGAGGGAACGAGGAGAAGAGGGAGACCAAATTGGAGGTGGAAAGATGGAGTGAAAAGGATTTTGTGTGATCGGGGCCTGAACATGCAGGAGGGTGAAAGGAGGGCAAGGAATAGAGTGAATTGGAGCGATGTGGTATACAGGGGTTGACGTGCTGTCAGTGGATTGAATCAAGGCATGTGAAGCGTCCGGGGTAAACCATGGAAAGCTGTGTAGGTATGTATATTTGCGTGTGTGGACGTGTGTATGTACATGTGTATGGGGAGGGTTGGGCCATTTCTTTCGTCTGTTTCCTTGCGCTACCTCGCAAACGCGGGAGACAGCGACAAAGTATAAAAAAAAAAAAAAAAAAAAAAATATATATATATATATATATATATATATATATATATATATATATATATATATATATATATATATATATATATATATATATATATGAATGTTGGGGTGAAGAGGGTGGTGAGAGTAAGTGAGCTTGGGAAGGAGACTTGTGTGAGGAAGTACCAGGAGAGACTGAGTACAGAATGGAAAAAGGTGAGAACAACGGAAGTAAGGGGAGTGGGGGAGGAATGGGATGTATTTAGGGAATCAGTGATGGATTGCGCAAAAGATGCTTGTGGCATGAGAAGAGTGGGAGGTGGGTTGATTAGAAAGGGTAGTGAGTGGTGGGATGAAGAAGTAAGATTATTAGTGAAAGAGAAGAGAGAGGCATTTGGACAATTTTTGCAGGGAAAAAATTGAGTGGGAGATGTATAAAAGAAAGAGACAGGAGGTCAAGAGAAAGGTGCAAGAGGTGAAAAAGAGGGCAAATGAGAGTTGGGGTGAGAGAGTATCATTAAATTTTAGGGAGAATAAAAAGATGTTTTGGAAGGAGGTAAATAAAGTGCGTAAGACAAGGGAGCAAATGGGAACTTCAGTGAAGGGCGCTAATGGGGAGGTGATAACAAGTAGTGGTGATGTGAGAAGGAGATGGAGTGAGTATTTTGAAGGTTTGTTGAATGTGTTTGATGATAGAGTGGCAGATATAGGGTGTTTTGGTCGAGGTGGTGTGCAACGTGAGAGGGTTAGGGAAAATGATTTGGTAAACAGAGAAGAAGTAGTAAAAGCTTTGTGGAAGATGAAAGCCGGCAAGGCAGCAGGTTTGGATGGTATTGCAGTGGAATTTATGAAAAAAGGAGGTGACTGTATTATTGACTGGTTGGTAAGGTTATTTAATGTATCTGGAGAAGGCATATGACAGAGTGGATAGAGATGCTCTGTGGAAGGTATTAAGAATATATGGTGTGGGAGGCAAGTTGTTAGAAGCAGTGAAAAGTTTTTATCGAGGATGTAAGGCATGTGTACGTGTAGGAAGAGAGGAAAGTGATTGGTTCTCAGTGAATGTAGGTTTGCGGCAGGGGTGTGTGATGTCTCCATGGTTGTTTAATTTGTTTATGGATGGGGTTGTTAGGGAGGTGAATGCAGGAGTTTTGGAAAGAGGGGCAAGTATGAAGTCTGTTGGGGATGAGAGAGCTTGGGAAGTGAGTCAGTTGTTGTTCGCTGATGATACAGCACTGGTGGCTGATTCATGTGAGAAACTGCAGAAGCTGGTGACTGAGTTTGGTAAAGTGTGTGAAAGAAGAAAGTTAAGAGTAAATGTGAATAAGAGCAAGGTTATTAGGTACAGTAGGGCTGAGGGTCAAGTCAATTGGGAGGTAAGTTTGAATGGAGAAAAACTGGAGGAAGTAAAGTGTTTTAGATATCTGGGAGTGGATCTGGCAGCGGATGGAACCATGGAAGCGGAAGTGGATCATAGGGTGGGGGAGGGGGCGAAAATCCTGGGAGCCTTGAAGAATGTGTGGAAGTCGAGAACATTATCTCGGAAAGCAAAAATGGGTATGTTTGAAGGAATAGTGGTTCCAACAATGTTGTATGGTTGCGAGGCGTGGGCTATGGATAGAGTTGTGCGCAGGATGGTTGTGCTGGAAATGAGGTGTTTGAGGACAAAGTGTGGTGTGAGGTGGTTTGATCGAGTAAGTAACGTAAGGGTAAGAGAGATGTGTGGAAAGAGCGTGGTTGAGAGAGCAGAAGAGGGTGTTTTGAAATGGTTTGGGCACATGGAGAGAATGAGTGAGGAAAGATTGACCAAGAGGATATATGTGTTGGAGGTGGAGGGAACGAGGAGAAGTGGGAGACCAAATTGGAGGTGGAAAGATGGAGTGAAAAAGATTTGTGTGATCGGGGCCTGAACATGCAGGAGGGTGAAAGGAGGGCAAGGAATAGAGTGAATTGGATTGATGTGGTATACCGGGGTTGACATGCTGTCAGTGGATTGAATCAGGGCATGTGAAGCGTCTGGGGTCTGGGGTAAACCATGGAAAGCTGTGTAGGTATGTATATTTGCGTGTGTGGACGTATGTATATACATGTGTATGGGGGTGGGTTGGGCCATTTCTTTCGCATGTTTCCTTGCGCTACCTCGCAAACGCGGGAGACAGCGACAAAAAAAAAAAATACATAAATGCCCATAAACACACACTTATATACATATCAACATATACATACATGTATATACACAGACATATACATATATATACATGTCCATATTCATACTTGCTTGCCTTTATCCATTTTTAGCACTACCATGCCTCACAGGAAACAGACTCTTTGCCCCTGATTCAACGAGATAGTGCCAGGAAAACAGACAAAAAAGGCCACATTCATTCACACTCACTTACTAGCCGTCATGTGTAATGCACTGAAACAACAGCTATCTATCTATATTTCTGATGCCCATTCCCTTTAGCAACTCCCTTCCAGGGGTAGCAAAGACAAAAGGGTCTCTAAAACTGATGAACTCCAGTGCCACTTCTTAGCCTTTAGTGCCTCACTCTTAACAGGTAACAAGCACAGGGCAACCTTAGTGAAGTGCTTTCAGAGACTCCTACCTAATGTTCCTACCAATTCCTTCTACCTACTGCTCCTCCCAAATGTCTCAACCTACTGCAGAAGCTGGTGACTGAGTTTGGTAAAGTGTGTGAAAGAAGAAAGTTAAGAGTAAATGTGAATAGGAGCAAGGTTATTAGGTACAGTAGGGTTGAGGGTCAAGTCAATTGGGAGGTAAGTTTTAATGGAGAAAAACTGGAGGAAGTGAAGTGTTTTAGATATCTGGGAGCGGATCTGGCAGGAGATGGAACCATGGAAGTGGAAGTGAATCATAGGGTGGGGGAGGGGGCGAAAATTCTGGGAGCCTTGAAGAATGTTTGGAAGTCAAGAACATTATCTCGGAAAGCAAAAATGGGTATGTTTGAAGGAATAGTGGTTCCAACAATGATGTATGGTTGCGAGGTGTGGGCTATGGATAGAGTTGTGCGCAGGAGGGTGGATGTGCTGGAAATGAGATGTTTGAGGACAATATGTGGTGTAAGGTGGTTTGATCGAGTAAGTAATGTAAGGATAAGAGGGATGTGTGGAAATAAAAAGAGTGTGGTTGACAGAGCAGAAGAGGGTGTTTTGAAATGGTTTGGTCACATGGAGAGAATGAGTGAGGAAAGATTGACCAAGAGGATATATATGTCAGAGGTGGAGGGAACGAGGAGAAGTGGGAGACCAAATTGGAGGTGGATAGATGGAGTGAAAAAGATTTTGAGTGATCAGGGCCTGAGCATGCAGGAGGGTGAAAGGCGTGCAAGGAATAGAGTGAATTGGATCGATGTGGTATACTGGGGTCGACGTGCTGTCAATGGATTGAACCAGGGCATGTGAAGCGTCTGAGGTAAACCATGGAAAGTTCTGTGGGGCCTGGATGTGGAAAGGGAGCTGTGGTTTTGGTGCATTATTACATGACAGCTAGAGACTGAGTGTGAACGAATGGGGCCTTTGTTGTCTTTTCCTAGCGCTACCTCACACACATGAGGGGGGAGGGGGTTGTTATTCCATGTGTGGTGAGGTGGCGATGGGAATAAATAAAGGCAGATAGTATGAATTGTGTACATGTGTATATATGTATATGTCTGTGTGTGTATATATATGTGAACATTGAGATGTACAGGTATGTATATTTGCGTGTGGACGTGTATGTACATACATGTGTATGTGGGTGGGTTGGGCCATTCTTTCATCTGTTTCCTTGCGCTACCTCGCTGACGCGGGAGACAGCAACAAAGCAAAATAAAAAAATAATACTTCTACCTTATGTTCATACCTATTACTTTTATCTAGTGCTCCAGTCTAATGTTCCTACCAACTACTGCTATCTATTGCTCCTATCATTTTACCAAAAGATAGGACTAGTGCACAGTGCTCATCACAGAAAATTCTAGAATTATGATAAATGAACTGTGAGTTACATGTTATCTAGTGTAATGTGTGAAAGGAAAGATTGTATGTTTCTGGCCATTAGTCCACATGTGGGTGAAGAAAGAAAGAAAACACAGCAACCTAGGTATGAATACAGCAGCTTGACAACCCCTGAAGTGCTGGCTCACTACACTGATATCATTAATCTTCCCGATATCCAGGTGGGTAGTACTGGTAATATACCTCCCTGGTTGGTGGCTGCCTACCAACTCCTACCTCCTACCTCACTTCTTTCATTGTCCTTAGATCAAACTCAACTGGGCCAACAATTTTACAGACTTTCAATCCATTTAGGGCTGAGAATATATCTTCAGCTTTTACGTCAATAAGTTAAAGACTGTTTTCCTTCTAACAGCAATTTAATTGGGACAGGGACATGACTTGTGTCTTCAATAATCAATACAGATAATACAAAAATTCTGAAGATCTGTACCATGACTATATTGTCTTAACCAAGTCACCATCTTCTATAATTAATGGATCATCAAAACAGAATACAGCTGGATCTATTCATCTTTCTAAATCTCTAATGCCTGTTCCCCTTGGAAACTCCCTCAAGGGGGATGCCACAGCAAAAGAGTCTCCATAGTGCCACTTCTTTGCCTTTAATGCCTCACCCTCAGTGGGCAAATGGGAGAGAGCACCTCTAGCAAATTGTTTTTAAAGGTTCCTACCTAATGTTCTAACCTACTACTTCTACCTAAGGCTCCCAACTAATGTTCTATTTATGTGGCTGCCAGCATTCTGTCCACAAACATACAATCTCTCCTTGTCACAAAGAACAACTGACAAACACTTCACACAACTCATTCTACCTAACTCAATTTTTCTGAAGTGAAAGTCATGCACTAGCCCTGCCTTTTGGCAAAATAGTAACAGTAATAAATAAAAGTAGCAGGTAGGATCATTGAATGGGAGCATCAAGTAGAAACTATATATCTATTTATTTATTTTGCTTAGTCGCTGTCCCCCCCGCTTTTTTTCGAGCCAGCGAAAGGGAAAAAACAGATGAAAGAATACCCCCACCCACCCAATCCCAAAAAGAAAATTTACATACCTTCCACACGAAATATACATACCTATACACCCAAATGTACACATATAATACAAAACACAGACATATACATACATACAATGTACAAAATTTTTCTTCTGCCTTTTATTTATTCCCACGCCACCCGCCACACATGGAATAACATCCCCCCCCCCCCTCAGTGTGGAGGTACGCTAGGAAAAGACAAAAAGGGGCCCCATTCGTTCAAAACAGTCTCTAGTGTCTGTAATAATCCCCCAAAAACCACAGCCCCCTTTTCAATCCGGGCCCCACAGAATTTCCATTTTTTCCCCAGAGCTTTCACATGCCCTTTATTCAAACCCCCATTGCCCCAGACGTCGCCCCCCCACATACCACATTGATCCATTCACTCTTTTCCCTTGCACGCCTTTCCCCTCCTGCAGTTCAGCCCCCCCGATCACTCAAAATCTTTTTCACTCCTTTTTCCCACCTCCAATTTGGTCTCCCACTTCTCCTCGTTCCCTCCTTTCCCCCACACATATATCCCTTGGTCAATCTTTCCTCACTCATCTCTCCATGGACCAAACCTTTTAAAAAACACCCTCTTCTGCTCTCTAAACCACACCTTTTTTTTTTCCCACATCTCTCTTACCCTACTTTATTTACTCGATCCCCCCTCCTCACACCACATATTTCCTAAAACATCTATTTCCGACATCCCCCCCTCCCCGCAAACTCTACCCATAGCCCATGCCTCGCAACCATACAACATTGTTGGAAACCCCTTTTTCCTTCAAACATACCCATTTTGCTTTCGGAGATAATGTTTTCGACTTCACACATTCCTCAAAGGCTCCCGGGTTTTTGCCCCCTCCCCCACCCTATGATTCACTTCCGCTTCCATGGTTCCATCTGCTGCCCACATCCCCTCCCCTATATCTAAAAAAAATTTACTCCCCCGTTTTTCTCCATTCAAAAATTTTCCTCCCCCAATTTACTGCCCAACCCACTGTATCAAACCCGCTCTTATTCACATTTACTCTTAACTTTTTTTTTAATCTTTACCCAAAAAACCCGTCACCGCTTCTGAGTATCCAATGAAACCCCACCAGCGCGATCATCAGGAACAAAAAACTGATCACTTCCAAACTCTTTATCCCCAAAAAGACTGCTACTTGCCCCTCTTTCCCAAAACTCTTGCTTCAACCCCCCTAACAACCCCCCCCTCCAAAACAAATTTTAAAAAAAACCATGGGACATCCAAACCCCCCGCCGCAAAAACCACTTCAATGAGAAAAAAATCACTTTTTTCCCCTTTTTCCCCACGTACACATGCCCCACATCCCCGAAAAAATTTTCTTTACCTGCTTTCCCACAACTTTCTCCCACCCATATATTCTTATACCTTCCACGGCATCTTAAACCTACATATGCCTTTCCCGATATAAATGTACATACAAATCCATTTTTTTTCTAAGTATTTCTCACATACATTTTTCAAAAAAACACCGATCCCACATCCCTACCATTCTGAAACCACCTGCTCTTCCCCAATTGAGCTCTGTACATGCCTTTTACCCCCAATCAATACCCTCCCATATAATTTTACCAGGAACATCAAAAAACTTATACCTCTGTAATTTGAGCACTCACTCTCATCCCCTTTGCCTTTGTACAAGGACCATGCAACATTCCCCCCCCAATGCTCAGGCACCCCCCCATGAAAAATCATACTTTAAAAAAACCCTTCCCAAAAACCAGCCCAAAAACACAGCCCCCCCCCAATTTAAATTAAATTCCACGCAATACCTCCAAACCCCCCGGGCCCTGCCGGCTTTCACCCCCCCGCAAGTAGAAACCCCTAGATAAAAAACGGGGAAAAACTCAATCCACAAAACGAATCACACATCAGATTACGTCGGGGGAGAAAGGGGACTTTTGAAGAAAAATAAAAATTTTAACAATTTTTAACACCCCTTTTTTAAAAATTTATGAAAAACCCTTTCCTTTATACGAAGAGGTAATTTAAACGTATGAAAAAAAAGTTACTTGCCTGAAGAAAATTTTTTGGGAAAATGTAAAAGGTAAGAAAAAGTAACATTTTTTGATTTCCAAAAATTAAAATTGAGTTGTTTATATACTATTAAAAGTTTTTGTTTTCCCAAATTTCCTTAAGCTACAGATGAAAATTTCTAATTCCCACCAATTATGTGCAAAAAAAAATTTGTTTTTTTCTAAGAAAAACGTGAAAGAAAGAAAAACACCCAAAAAATTTAAAAAAGGGGGGATTTTTCCCAACATTTTTCCTCGGAGTCTTTGCTGTCTAAGTTTAAACCTTTAATGGTGATGTCTTTACAAGAAGGGGTTTTGATTTAATAAAAAGTGCATTGAATACTGGCCACTTTTGGAACTTTTCTTAATGCGATATCATTAAATCTGAAACAGAAAATGTTTTGATTTTCCCAAAACAAGTCTAAAAAAACAACTCATCTATTATAAAAAATAACAATTTCAAATTTCTTATATTTGGGTTTCTCTTTAAAAGTTATGAAACCCCCGCATCCCCTTTTAAAGGGGCTTCTGCAGTTGATGTTTCCCAGGGGTTTCATGAAAAAGGGAACGGGACAACAGGGGCCTGATTGGCCCCAAAAAGGGTTGTCTGAAAATTTTTTTTTATTTTTAACTCAAACATAAAAATTAAATTTCCATCAGTTCTTTTTAAACTATCTTTGGGACTTCCCATTGTGTACATTAGATTTTCTAGCCCTTCCCCTTGCCACTAATCTTTTCGTATATTTCTGGAAATTTTTTAAAAATTTATACCGAATTTATAAAAAAAAATTTATCCCTGGGGTTTAGGGGGAAAGAATATTTCCCCCAAACGTTTTTCCCTGCTTTTGTCTTTTAAAAGGGGGACTAAAAGGTGAGGGAGCGGGGGGCTGGAAATCCTCTCCTCTTTTTTTTTTTTTTTTAATTTTCCAAAAAAGGGAACGGAAAAGGGGGGCCCCTTGGGAAATATTCCCCCCAAAGGCCCAGGGTTTTTGTTCTTAAAGTACCTTTGCAAACGCCGGGGGAAAAGGCCCAAAAATTTTTTTAAAAAAAAAAAAAAGAAAATATTTGTCTAAACTTTTTTAAGGTTAAATTTTTCATTTTTTTACTTTTTTCGCTGTTCCCCCCCCATTAAACGGGTTTTGCACCCGGGAAAAAGAGAAAGAATGGCCCCAACCCACCCCATACACATGTTTTATACATAAAACCCCCAAAACATGTAAACCACAAGCTAAGGGGGGAGTTGGCGCAGGAGGATTTAAATTTCCCGGAAAGGAATGTTTGGGACAAAGGGGGGTGAGGTGGTTTTAACGAATGGGTAACGAAAAGGGGAAAGAAAATGGGGGGGGAAATAAAAAGAGCGTGGTTTTAGAGAGCAGAAGAGGGGTTTTTTTAAGTGGTTTTGGGGACCCTAGAGGGTTTAGTGAGGAAAGAAAAAACCAAGAGGAAATATGTGGGAGGTGGAGGGAACGAGGAAAGAGGGGGCCAAATTGGAGGTGGAAAAGAAGGAGTGAAAAAAATTTTTTGTGATTTGGGGCCTGAACAAGCCCGGGGGGTGAAAGGAGGGCAAGGAAAAAGAGTGAATTGGATCGAGGTGGTAAACCCGGGGGTTTACGTGTGTCAGTGGATTGAATAAAAGGCAAAGTGAAGCGTCTGGGGTAAACCATGGAAAACTTGTGCAAAGGGGTAAAATTTGCGGGTGTTGGGCGTTTGTAAAATACGGTTAGGGGGTGGGTTGGGGCCTTTCTTTCGTCTGTTTCCTTGCCTAAACCCCGCAAACGGGGGGAGACCGCGAACCAAAAATATAAAAAAAAAAAAAAAAAATTTCACAAATAATACCTTTTCAAATTTTTGTATACTTTAAAAATACATACACAGACATATACCAAAATAACACAAGTAATATTCATATTTTATGCCTAATCCAAATTTCCCGTCCCTCCCCCCCGCCACACAAGAAATGGTAAACCCCCCCCCCACACTCTTTTTATTACCACACATCTCTCTTCACCTTTCTATTAACTTACTCAATCAAACACCTATTTATAATTTATATCTATTTTGCTTTGTCGCTTGTCTCCCGTGTTAGAAAAGGTAGCGCAAGAAACAGGACGAAAAAAATGGCCAAACCCGCCCACATACACATGTATATACATACACATCCACACCACGCAATATACATACCTTTACTTCTCAATGTACACATATTATATAACACACAGACTATAATATATACACATGTACACAATTTCATACTGTTGCCTTTACCTGTCGGGCTCCCATCACCACCCACACACTTGGAATAACAACCCCCTCCCCCTCAATTATTTGTGTGTGAGGTACCATAGGAAAAAGACACACAACGGGCCCCCATTCGTTCACACTCGTCTCTACTGTCATGTAATAATGCCCATCCGAAACCACAGGCTCCTTTCCACATCAGGCCCCACAGAACTTTCCAGTTTACCCCAGAGCTTCACATGCCCTGATTCAATCCATTGACAGCACGTCGACCCCCACATACCACATTGATCCAATTCACTCTATTCCTTGCACGCCTTTCACCCTCCTGCATGTTCAGGCCCCGATCACTCAAAATCTTTTTCACTCCATCTTTCCACCTCCAATTTGGTCTCCCACTTCTCCTCGTTCCCTCCATCTCTGACACATATATCCTCTTGGTCAATCTTTCCTCACTCATTCTCTCCATGTGACCAAACCATTTCAAAACACCCTCTTCTGCTCTCTCAACCACACTCTTTTTATTTCCACACATCTCTCTTACCCTTACATTACTTACTCGATCAAACCTCCTCACACCACATATTGTCCTCAAACATCTCATTTCCAGCACATCCACCCTCCTCCGCACAACTCTATCCATAGCCCATGCCTCGCAACCATACAACATTGTTGGAACCACTATTCCTTCAAACATACCCATTTTTGCTTTCGGAGATAATGTTCTCGACTTCCACACATTCCTCAAGGCTCCCAGGATTTTCGCCCCCTCCCCCACCCTATGATTCACTTCCGCTTCCATGGTTCCATCTGCTGCCACATCCACTCCCATATATCTAAAACACTTTACTTCCTCCAGTTTTTCTCCATTCAAACTTACCTCCCAATTGACTTGACCCTCAACCCTACTGTATCTAATAACCTTGCTCTTATTCACATTTACTCTTAACTTTCTTCTTTCACATACTTTACCAAACTCAGTCACCAGCTTCTGCAGTATCTCACATGAATCAGCCACCAGCGCTGTATCATCAGCGAACAACAACTGACTCACTTCCCAAGCTCTCTCATCCCCAACAGACTGCATACTTGCCCCTCTTTCCAAAACTCTTGCATTCACCTCCCTAACAACCCCATCCATAAACAAATTAAACAACCATGGAGACATCACACACCCCTGCCGCAAACCTACATTCAATGAGAACCAATCACTTTCCTCTTTTCCTACACGTACACATGCCCCACATCCCCGATAAATACTTTCACTGCTTCCTACAACTTGCCTCCCACACCATATATTCTTAGTACCTTCCACAGAGCATCTCTATCAACTCTATCATATGCCTTCTCCAGATCCATAAATGCTACATACAAATCCATTTGCTTTTCTAAGTATTTCTCACATACATTCTTCAAAGCAAACACCTGATCCACACATCCTCTACCACTTCTGAAACCACACTGCTCTTCCCCAATCTGATGCTCTGTACATGCCTTCACCCTCTCAATCAATACCCTCCCATATAATTTACCAGGAACACTCAACAAACTTATACCTCTGTAATTTGAGCACTCACTCTCATCCCCTTTGCCTTTGTACAATGGCACCATGCAAGCATTCCGCCAATGCTCAGGCACCCCACCATGAATCATACATACATTAAATAACCTTACCAACCAGTCAACAACACAGTCACCCCCTACTTAATAAATTCCACTGCAATACCATCCAAACCCGCTGCCCTGCCGGCTTTCACCCTCCGCAAGTAGAAACTGCTAGATCAAAAACAGGAAAACTCTATCCACACACGAATCACACATCAGATTACTAGTCAGGGAGCAAGGACACTTTGAAGAAAAATGAAAACTTACTATTTTACACTCTAGATTTAAATTTATGAACACCCTTTCCTTTACTACGAAGAGGTAATTTGACGTATGAAACAAAGTTACTTGCCTGAAGCATTATTTGGAATGTAAAAGGTAAGCAAAGTAACATTTTTTGAGTTCACAAAGTTAAATGAGTTGTTTATATACTATTAAAAGTATTGTTTTACCAATCCTTAAGCTACAGATGAGATTTCTAATACACCAATTATGTGCATAACTAAAAATTTGTTAGGTCTACAGCAAAACAGTGAAAGAAAGATTAACATCCAAAAATTAACAAAGAGTGACTTACCTAACACTTTCCTCGGAGTCATGCTGTCTAAGTTTCAACGTATCCGTGATGTCTTTACGAAGAAGTGGATGATTTAATAAAAAGTGCATTGAATACTGGACACATTTGGTACGTATCTTAATGCTGATATCATTAAATCTGAAACAGAAAATGTTTTGATCATTCACACAATGCTACTAATCAATCTACTCATCTATATATAAAATAACAATTTCTATTCTCTTATATTTAGGTTCTCTTTCAAAGTTATGCAACCCCAGCATGCCTTTCATGGGGCTTCTGCAGCTTTGATGTTTACATGAGTTTACATGAGAAAGACAGACAACAGGAGGCCTGATTGGCTCACAACTAGGTTGTCTGAAAATTTCTTTTATATAACTCGACATCAAAAATTCAATTCCACTCAGTACTTTTTAAACCTATCATTGACTTCCCATTGCTGTACATTAGACTTCTAGTCTTCCCATTGCCACTGTCATCTATACGTATATTTCTGGCATTTTTCTCAAAGTATACCTGAATTTATAAAATATTTATCCCTGGGGATAGGGGAGAAAGAATACTTCCCACGTATTCCCTGCGTGTCGTAGAAGGTGACTAAAAGGTGAGGGAGCGGGGGGCTGGAAATCCTCTCCTCTTTTTTTTTTTTTTTTAATTTTCCATAAGAAGGAACGGAGAAGGGGGCCAGGTGAGGATATTCCCTCAAAGGCCCAGTTCTCTGTTCTTAACGCTACCTCGCTAACGCGGGAAATGGCAAATAGTTTGAAAAAAAAGAAAAAAGAAAATATTTGTCTAAACTTTTGAAGGTTATTTATCTATTTATTACATTTTGTCGCTGTCTCCCGCATTAGCGAGGTAGCACCAGGAAACAGATGAAAGAATGGCCCAACCCACCCACATACACATGTATATACATAAACACCCACACATGCTATCCACATGCTATGGATAGAGTTGTGCGCAGGAGGATGGATGTGCTGGAAATGAGATGTTTGAGGACAATGTGTGGTGTGAGGTGGTTTGATCGAGTGAGTAACGTAAGGGTAAGAGAGATGTGTGGAAATAAAAAGAGCGTGGTTGAGAGAGCAGAAGAGGGTCTTTTGAAGTGGTTTGGGCACATGGAGAGGATGAGTGAGGAAAGATTGACCAAGAGGATATATGTGTCGGAGGTGGAGGGAACGAGGAGAAGAGGGAGACCAAATTGGAGGTGGAAAGATGGAGTGAAAAAGATTTTGTGTGATCGGGGCCTGAACATGCAGGAGGGTGAAAGGAGGGCAAGGAATAGAGTGAATTGGATCGAGGTGGTATACCGGGGTTGACGTGCTGTCAGTGGATTGAATCAAGGCATGTGAAGCGTCTGGGGTAAACCATGGAAAGCTGTGCAGGTATGTATATTTGCGTGTGTGGACGTATGTATATACATGTGTATGGGGGTGGGTTGGGCCATTTCTTTCGTCTGTTTCCTTGCGCTACCTCGCAAACGCGGGAGACAGCGACAAAGTATAAAAAAAAAAAAAACATGCACATATACATACCTTTACATTTCAACGTATACTTACATATACATACACAGACATATACATATAGACACAAGTACATATTCATACTTGATGCCTACATCCATTCCTGTCGTCACCCCGCCACACATGAAATGGTAACCCCTCCCCCATGCACGCGTGCGATGTAACACTACGAAAAGACAACAAAGGCCACATTCATTCACACTCAGTCTCTAGCTGTCATGTGTAATGCACCGAAACCACAGCTCCCTTTCCACATCCAAGCCCCACAAAACTTTCCAGAGTTTACCCCAGACGCTTCAGATACCCTGGTTCAATCCATTGACAGCACGTCAACCCCAGTATACCACATCGTTCCAATTCACTCTATTCCTTGCACGCCTTTCACCACCCTGTATGTTCAGGCCCCAATCGCTCAAAATCTTTTTCACTCCATCCTTCCACCTCCAACTTGGTCTCCCACTTCTCCTCGTTCCCTCTACCTCTAACACACGTATCCTCTTAGTTAATTTTTCCTCACTCATTCTCTCCATGTGACCAAACCATTTCAGTACACTCTCTTCTGCTTTCTCAATCACACTCTTTTTATTACCACACATCTCTCTTACCCTTTTATTACTTACTCAATCAAACCACCTATTTATATTTATATCTATTTTGCTTTGTCGCTGTCTCCCGTGTTAGCAAAGTAGCGCAAGGAAACAGACGAAAAAATGGCCAAACCCGCCCACATACACATGTATATACATACACATCCACACACGCAAATATACATACCTATACATCTCAATGTACACATATATATACACACAGACATATACATATATACACATGTACACAATTCATACTGTCTGCCTTTACCTGTTCCCATCACCACCCCACCACACATGGAATAACAACCCCCTCCCCCTTCATGTGTGTGAGGTAGCACTAGGAAAAGACAACAAAGGCCCCATTCGTTCACACTCAGTCTCTAGCTGTCATGTAATAATGCACCGAAACCACAGCTCCCTTTCCACATCCAGGCCCCACAGAACTTTCCATGGTTTACCCCAGACGCTTCACATGCCCTGGTTCAATCCATTGACAGCACATCGACCCCCATATACCACATCGTTCCAATTCACTCTATTCCTTGCACGCCTTTCACCCTCCTGTACGTTCAGGCCCCGATCACTCAAAATCTTTTTCACACCATCTTTCCACCTCCAATTTGGTCTCCCACTTCTCCTCGTTCCCTCCACCTCTGACACATATATCCTCTTGGTCAATCTTTCCTCACTCATTCTCTCCATGTGCCCAAACCATTTCAAAACACCCTCTTCTGCTCTCTCAACCACACTCTTTTTATTTCCACACATCTCTCTTACCCTTACATTACTTACTCGATCAAACCACCTCACACCACATATTGTCCTCAAACATCTCATTTCCAGCACATCCACCCTCCTCCGCACAACTCTATCCATAGCCCACGCCTCGCAACCATACAACATTGTTGGAACCACTATTCCTTCAAACATACCCATTTTTGCTTCCCGAGATAATGTTCTCGACTTCCAAACATTCTTCAAGGCTCCCAGAATTTTCGCCCCCTCCCCCACCCTATGATTCACTTCCGCTTCCATGGTTCCATCCGCTGCCAGATCCACTCCCAGATATCTAAAACACTTTACTTCCTCCAGTTTTTCTCCATTCAAACTTACCTCCCAATTGACTTGACCCTCAACCCTACTGTACCTAATAACCTTGATCTTATTCACATTTACTCTTAACTTTCTTCTTTCAAACACTTCACCAAACTCAGTCACCAGCTTCTGCAGTTTCTTACATGAATCAGCCACCAGCACTGTATCATCAGCGAACAACAACTGACTCACTTCCCAAGCTCTCTCATCCACAACAGACTTCATACTTGCCCCTCTTTCCAAAATTCTTGCATTCACCTTCCTAACAACCCCATCCATAAACAAATTAAACAACCATGGAGACATCACACACCCCTGCCGCAAACCTACATTCACTGAGAACCAATCACTTTCCTCTCTTCCTACACGTACACATGCCTTACTTTTCTTTCTTTTAAACTATCCGCCATTTCCCGCGTTAGCGAGGTAGCGTTAAGAACGGAGGACTGGGCCTTTTTTGGAATACCCTCACCTGGCCCCCTCTGTTCCTTCTTTTTTGGGGGGGAAAAAAAAAAATGCCTTACATCTTCGATAAAAACTTTTCACTGCTTCTTACAACTTGCCTCCCACACCATATATTCTTAAAACCTTCCACAGAGCATCTCTATCAACTCTATCATATGCCTTCTCCAGATCCATAAATGCTACATACAAATCCATTTGTTTTTCTAAGTATTTCTCACATAAATTCTTCAAAGCAAACACCTGATCCACACATCCTCTACCACTTCTGAAACCACACTGCTCTTCCCCAATCTGATGCTCTGTACATGCCTTCACCCTCTCAATCAATACCCTCCCATATAATTTACCAGGAATACTCAACAAACTTATACCTCTGTAATTTGAGCACTCATTCTTATCCCCTTTGCCTTTGTACAATGGCACTATGCAAACATTCCGCCAATCCTCAGGCACCTCACCATGAATCATGCATACATCAAATAACCTTACCAACCAGTCACCTATAACCTTACCACCTATTTATTTTTATTTATTTTGCTTTGTCGCTGTCTCCTGCGTTAGCAAGGTAGCGCAAGGAAACAGACGAAAGAATGGCCCAACCCACCCACATACACATGTATATACATACACGTCCACACACGCAAATATAGATACCTATACATCTCAATGTACACATATATATACACACACAGACATATACATATATACACATGTACATAATTCATACTGTCTGCCTTTATTCATTCCCATCGCCACCTCGCCACACATGGAATAACAACCACCTCCCCCCTCATGTGTGCGGGGTAGCGCTAGGAAAAGACAACAAAGGCCCCATTCGTTCACACTCAGTCTCTAGCTGTCATGTAATAATGCACTGAAACCACAGCTCCCTTTCCACACCCAGGCCCCACACAACTTTCCATGGTTTACCCCAGACGCTTCACATGCCCTGATTCAATCCATTGACAGCACGTCGACCCCGGTATACCACATCGTTCCAATTCACTCTATTCCTTGCACACCTTTCACCCTCCTGCATGTTTAGGCCCCGATCACTCAAAATCTTTTTCGCTCCATCTTTCTACCTCCTATTTGGTCTCCCACTTCTCGTCGTTCCCTCCACCTCCGACACATATATCCTCTTGGTCAATCTTTCCTAACTCATTCTCTCCATATGACCAAACCATTTCAAAACACCCTCTTCTGCTCTCTCAACCACACTCTTTTTATTTCCACACATCTCTCTTACCCTTACATTACTTACTCGATCAAACCACCTCACACCACATATTGTCCTCAAACATCTCATTTCCAGCACATCCACCCTCCTCCGCACAACCCTACCCATAGCCCACGCCTCGCAACCATACAACATTGCTGGAACCACTATTCCTTCAAACATACCCATTTTTGCTTTCCAAGATAATGTTCTCCACTTCCAAACATTCTTCAAGGCTCCCAGAATTTTCGCCCCCCTCCCCCACCCTATGATTCACTTCCACTTCCATGGTTCCATCCGCTGCCAGATCCACTCCCAGATATCTAAAACACTTTACTTCCTCAAGTTTTTCTCCATTCAAACTTACCTCCCAATTGACTTGACCCTCTACCCTACTGTACCTAATAACCTTGCTCTTATTCACATTTACTCTTAACTTTCTTCTTTCACACACTTTACCAAACTCAGTCACCAGCTTCTGCAGTTTCTCACATGAATCAGCCACCAGCGCTGTGTCATCAAGCCACCTGACACCACATATTGTCCTCAAACATCTCATTTCCAAAACATCCACCCTCCATCCCACAACCCTATCTATAGCCCACGCCTGGCAACCATATAACATTGTTGGAACCACTATTCCTTCAAACATACCCATTTTTTCTTTCCACACATTCTTCAACGTTCTCAGAACCTTCACCCCCTCCCCCACCCTGTGACTCACTTCCGCTTCCATGGTTCCATCTGATGTTAAATCCATTCCCAGATATCTAAAACACTTCATTTCCTTCAGTTTTTCTCCATTCAAACTTAACTCCCAATTGACTTGTCCCTCAACCCTACTGTACCTAATAACCTTGCTCTTATTCACATTTATTCTCAGCTTTCTTCTTTCACACACTTTACCAAACTCAGCATACATATATATCCTAACTTTCTAAAAGGGGAAACAGAAGAAGGAGTCACACGGGGAGTGCTCATCCTCCTCGAAGGCTCAGATTGGGGTGTCTAAATGTGTGTGGATGTAACCAAGATGAGAAAAAAGGAGAGATAGGTAGTATGTTTAAGGAAAGGAACCTGGATGTTTTGGCTCTGAGTGAAACAAAGCTCAAGGGTAAAGGGGGAGAGTGGTTTGGGAATGTCTTGGGAGTAAAGTCAGGGGTTAGTGAGAGGACAAGAGCAAGGGAAGGAGTAGCACTACTCATGAAACAGGAGTGGTGGGAGTATGTGATAGAGTGTTAGAAAGTAAACTCTAGATTGATATGGGTAAAACTGGAATTGGATGGAGAGAGATGGGTGATTATTGGTGAATATGCACCTGGGCATGAGAAGAAAGATCATGAGAGGCAAGTGTTTTGGGAGCAGCTGAGGGAGTGTGTTAGTAGTTTTGATGCATGAGACCGGGTTATAGTGATGGGTGATTTGAATGCAAAGGTGAGTAATGTGGCAGGAGGTCAAGAGAAAGGTGCAAGAGGTGAAAAAGAGGGCAAATTAGAGTTGGGGTGAGAGAGTATCATTAGATTTTAGGGAAAATAAAAAGATGTTTTGGAAGGAGGTTAATAACATGCGTAAGACAAGAGATCAAAGGGGAACATCAGTGAAGGGGGCTAATGGGAAGGTGATAACAAGTAGTGGTGATGTGAGAAGGAGATGGAGTGAGTATTTTGAAGGTTTGTTGAATGTGTTTGATGATCGAGTGGCAGATATAGGGTGTTTTGGTCGAGGTGGTGTGCAAAGTAATAGGGTTAGGTAGAATGATTTGGTAAACAGAGAAGAGGTAGTAAAAGCTTTGCGGAAGATGAAAGCCAGCAAGGCAGCGGGTTTGGATGGTATTGCAGTGGAATTTATGAAAAAAGGGGGTGACTGTATTGTTGACTGGTTGGTAAGGTTATTTAATGTATGTATGATCCATACATACACTGAATATCCTTGCCAACCAATCAACAACACAGTCACCCCCTTTTTAACAAATTCCACTGCCATACCATCCAAACCCACTGCCTTGCTGGATTTCATCTGCACAGCTTTCACTACCTCTTCTCTGTTTACCAAACCATTCTACCTCACTCTTTCACTCTGCACATCACCCAGACCAAAACACCCTATATCTGCCACTCTATCATAAAACACATTCAACAAATCTTCAAAATACTCATTGCATCTCCTTCTCACTTCATCACTACTTGTTATTACCTCCCCATTTGCCCTCTTCACTGATGTTCCCATTTGATCTCTTGTCTTACGCATGTTATTAACCTCCTTCCAAAACATCTTTTTATTTTCCCTAAAATCTAATGATACTCTCTCACCCCAACTCTAATTTGCCCTCTTTTTCACCTCTTGCATCTTTCTCTTGACCTCCTGCTGCTTTCTCTTATACATCTCTGTCATTTGCACAGCTTCCCTGCAAGAATCATACAAATGTCTCTCTCTTCTCTTTCACTAACAACTTCAATTCTTTATCCCACCACTCACTACCCTTTCTAATCTGCCCACCTCCAACCTTTCTCATGCCACATGCATCTTTTGGATTTTGTGTTTTGTGTTTTTGCATCCCATCATGTTTAAAAAACGTCCATCTGTGTCTCCTGCCTCAGGTGAGAAGGCAATTACTCTTGAAATGAAATTAAAGATAATTGCCCAGCATGAAGTTATACCCCAGGCAACAAGAAAGTTCAGAGCAAATAAACACTTATCATAAAATAGGCTTTGTGTTGGATGACTTTGTCTAACTGTAAGCTAATGTAAGTGTTCTGAGAACGTTTAAGGTAGGCTAGGCTAAGCTATGATGTTCAGTAGGTTAGACACACAGTATCAAATGTATTTTCGAATTACAATATTTTCAACTTACGATTGGTGTATCGGAACATAACCCCATCGTATGTCAAGGAGCATCTGTAATAAAGCCTAAAAACATGAGGAAGACAAACATGTAGTTAAAATATGACTGTGATGAAAGAATTTGAAAAAATCACAAGGGGAAGGGAAGGCCTTATGACTTCTTCCATTGTTGGAGAGAAAGCATTCACTCTACTCATAAAAAGAAACTTCATTAAAAGCAAATTTCTGACCTTCCAAGAAAAGCTGTCCACAACTGCCTGTGATTCAGTGCCAGAGTGGAGTCCTTTTCTGAAAACATACGTGCTAGAAGAGAAACAGATCCATATCGCTCTTCTTCATCAGAACTCTTCAACTTAAACTCCAACTGAAAAAGGGATAACTCTATGTATCACAAATGCACTAAGATAGTTAAAATTTTGGACAATCAGGATATCTAACAAAAATATCTTGAATATATACTTCTTAGGATGCAAGTTCTTGCCTACAAATCAGTACAACCCTAAGAACTATTAGTGCTAGTACTACTTCCTTCACTGTCATGAATATGATGATAGAGTTGATAGAGATGTTCTGTGGAAGGTATTAAGAATATATGGTGTGGGAGGCAAGTTGTTAGAAGCAGTGAAAAGTTTTTATCGAGGATGTAAGGCATGTGTACGTGTAGGAAGAGAGGAAAGTGATTGGTTCTCAGTGAATGTAGGTTTGCGGCAGGGGTGTGTGATGTCTCCATGGTTGTTTAATTTCTTTATGGATGGGGTTGTTAGGGAGGTGAATGCAAGAGTTTTGGAAAGAGGGGCAAGTATGAAGTCTGTTGTGGATGAGAGAGCTTGGCAAGTGAGCCAGTTGTTGTTCGCTGATGATACAGCGCTGGTGGCTGATTCATGTGAGAAACTGCAGAAGCTGGTGACTAAGTTTGGTAAAGTGTTTGAAAGAAGAAAGTTAAGAGTAAATGTGAATAAGATCAAGGTTATTAGGTACAGTAGGGTTGAGGGTCAAGTCAATTGGGAGGTAAGTTTGAATGGAGAAAAACTGGAGGAAGTAAAGTGTTTTAGATATCTGGGAGTGGATCTGGCAGCAGATGGAACCATGGAAGTGGAAGTGAATCATAGGGTGGGGGAGGGGGCGAAAATCCTGGGAGCCTTGAAGAATGTGTGGAAGTCGAGAACATTATCTCGGAAAGCAAAAATGGGTATGTTTGAAGGCATAGTGGTTCCAACAATGTTGTATGGTTGCGAGGCGTGGGCTATGGATAGAGTTGTGCGCAGGAGGGTGGATGTGCTGGAAATGAGATGTCTGAGGACAATATGTGGTGTGAGGTGGTTTGATCGAGTAAGTAATGTAAGGGTAAGAGAGACGTGTGGAAATAAAAAGAGCGTGGTTGAGAGAGCAGAAGAGGGTGTTTTGAAATGGTTTGGGCACATGGAGAGAATGAGTGAGGAAAGATTGACCAAGAGGATATATGTGTCGGAGGTGGAGGGAACGAGGAGAAGTGGGAGACCAAATTGGAGGTGGAAAGATGGAGTGAAAAAGATTTTGAGTGATCGAGGCCTGAACATGCAGGAGGGTGAAAGGAGGGCAAGGAATAGAGTGAATTGGATCGATGTGGTATACCGGGGTTGACGTGTTGTCAGTGGATTGAATCAGGGCATGTGAAGCGTCTGGGGTAAACCATGGAAAGTTGTGTGGGGCCTGGATGTGGAAAGGGAGCTGTGGTTTCGGGCATTATTGCGTGGCAGCTAGAGACTGAGTGTGAACGAATGGGGCCTTTGTTGTCTTTTCCTAGTGCTACCTCGCACATATGAGAGGGGAGGGGGAAGGTATTCCATGTGTGGCGAGGTGGCGATGGGAGTGAATGGGGGCAGACAGTGTGAACTGTGTGCATGGGTATATATGTATGTGTCTGTGCATGTATATATATGTGTACATCGAGATGTATAGGTATGTATATTTGCGTGTGTGAACGTGTGTGTGTATACATTGTGTATGGGGGTGGGTTGGGCCATTTCTTTCGTCTGTTTCCTTGCGCTACCTCGCAAACACGGGAGACAGCGACAAAGCAAAATAAATAAATAAATAAATAAAACCCTAAGAACTATTAGTGCTAATACTACTTCCTTCACTGTCATGAACATAAGTGAAACCTCTATTTCATAAAGTATTAAGGAAAAAGCTCAAAAATATTACATAGCCATCTGATTAAGGAGTTATGGGAATATCTTAAAGAAGGTATGGAAGTGGATCCAGCACTGATGTGGGTGGGAAAGGAAGTTGATTATGATGTGCAACTACTAACAAAATAAGTGAGGACTCAAAAGTCTTTTAGCCAGATGAGAGCAACTCCTTTAGCAATTTTGATGTATGGGATGTCTAAAGAATGGGAAATTTGAATGCAAAAAGGGTGATGTGGCAGTATGTTGGCAGTAAAATCAAGGTACGGGGTATGAGCCAGTGAAAATTAAGTGAATGAAGAGAGTTAGGGTCAACAGGAATTTTGAATCATGCAGTGCAAAGGAGATACTTAGATGTGCGAAAGTGTCGAAAGAGGCAGCTGGTGGGATGTATGGTCACTTCTTGCTGGACTGCTTTTGTGCAATTTGTAGAACAAAAGAATCTAATGTTTATTCAATTATTTTACCAACAAAAAGTTACAAAAAAATTAAAACTGCTCTAACAAAATTATGTTCTTTTTTCATCCTTTAAAATCTTCACATTATTTACATCAACGTCATTGTGTGCAATTTCTCCAGTACTCTGATATCTTCCATTACCATATAAATCATATCTAACTCTGAGACTACTTCCTGTATTAGGAACAAAGAAAAGGCCTCAATAAGTCACATCCATTCTCTATCATGCATAACACACCCAAAACTCAGTCCCTTATCCACAACTAGGCACCATGTTCCTTTCCATGGTTTCCCCTAGCTGCTTCATACATCCAGGTTTGGTCCTCTAACAGACATCACCCTATGCAAACCACATCACTCCAATTCACTCTATTCTTGCAAGCCTTTACCTTCCTATAAGTTCAGGCCCCAACCACTGAAAAAAATCTTCATCCCAACCTTTCATCTCCAATTCAGTCTCCCATTTCTCTGTATCCCTTCCACTTTTAACATAAACATCCTTTAAGTTGAGCTCTCCTCACTCATTCTTCCCATACGTACAAACCATTTAAATTTCAGCACACTGTCTCCAATTCTCTCAACCATACTCTTTTTATTATCTTATTATTACAAACTAGATCAACCCAACTCAAACCAAGTACTGCCTTCACACATTTCATTTCCAACATATTCATCCTTTTCCATACATCTTCATCTATATTTCTATGATAGTCCTTAGGACATGTTCCACAGTAATACTTCAATTACAGATGTCATACTGGAGCAAGTTAACACAGCATAACTAGTTCTCTGACAATAAAGAGTCTCAAAATGGTGATCTTAGCTGAAAAAAGCCAAACTTCAACATCATTCTTTATCCTCTATAACTTCATTCTTTTGGGCTACCAAGTCCCATGTATATTGCCATTTACATCTAGCATAATCATTCAATCTGCCTATAAAATCAGTGTGAGGTCTAACTCTCATACATTGCTAGATGTAAAGTAGCTGCTCCAGACTCAGCATCAGTCATATCAATACTGCTGATATCAGCATGTCTAGGACACAAGCAGAATTTAACACTCTCATGCTCTGAGTGGAGTCTCAAAATATAATCCTGGGAGGATGTTGCAATTAAGAAGCAATTAATCACAGTTCTCACTGTCATAGTTGAACCATGGTCATAGAAGTCTTAAGAAGTCAAAAAGGTGTTTGCATATCACCGTGAAAATTTTCATTTTAAAGTCTAATCAACATCATGACAAATAATCATCTAAAAAGGTATATACATCTATAAAAGTACCAACCTGTGGTAATACGGCTAATAGTACTGATGGACAGATGTGATTCAATTCATAAATAAGGTCGTACACCTTCTGAGATATAGTCAGCGTCTTCTCCTCACGACCCAATATCAATACATGATTGAAGAACTGTAACAATGACATAAGTTGAGTTAGTCTCGAGTTAGTTTCAAACATGCATAATTCTTACATTATTAAAAATATAGGTTTAAAGGATGAAAAACCATTTCTCTACCATAAGCTGAGCCCTATGAGCATGAAAAACAGGACTTGCTCAGTAAGGAGTTAAAATGAGATAGATCCATGGATATCCAATCTTCTGACTATTATAAAACATGAGGATGGCATATGCTCATTCACAAAACTCAAGACCATAAAGCAACCTGTACAAGTCTGTGACAACACATTAGTGATGTGGTACATAACTTTTCTATTATATTTTGCTTTGTCGCTGTCTCCTGCATTAGCGAGGTAGTGCAAGGAAACAGACGAAAGAATGGCCCAACCCACCCACATACACATATATATACATACATGTCCACACACACAAATATACATACCTATACATCTCAACGTATACATATATATACACACAGACATATACATATAAACACATGTACATAATTCATACTGTCTGCCTTTATTAATTCCCATCGCCACCCCACCACACATGAAATAACATCCCCCTCCCCCCCTCATGTGCTCGAGGTAGCACTAGGAAGACAACAAAGGCCCCATTCGTTCACACTCAGTCTCTAGCTGTCATGTAATAATGCACCGAAACCACAGCTCCCTTTCCACATCCAGGCCCCACACAACTTTCCATGGTTTACCCCAGATGCTTCACATGATTTGGTTCAATCCATTGACAGCACGTCAACCCCGGTATACCACATCGTTCCAAGTCACTCTATTTCTTGCACGCCTTTCACCCTCCTGCATGTTCAGGCCCCGATCACTCAAAATCTTTTTCACTCCATCTTTCCACCTCCAATTTGGTCTCCCACTTCTCCTCGTTCCCTCCACCTCTGACAAATATATCCTCTTGGTCAATCTTTCCTCACTCATTCTCTCCATGTGACCAAACCATTTCAAAACACCCTCTTCTGCTCTCTCAACCACACTCTTTTTATTACCACACATCTCTCTTACCCTTACATTACTTACTCGATCAAACCACCTCACACCACATATTGTCCTCATACATCTCATTTCCAGCACATCCACCCTCCTGTGCAAAACTCTTTCTATAGCCCATGCCTCACAACCATACAACATTGTTGGAACCACTATTCCTTTAAACATACCCATTTTTGCTTTCCGAGATAATGTTCTCGACTTCCACATATTCTTCAAGGCTCCCAGAATTTTCGCCCCCTCCCCCACCCTATGATTCACTTCCGCTTCCATAGTTCCATCCACTGCCAAATCCACTCCCAGATATCTAAAACACTTTACTTCCTTCAGTCTTTCTCCATTCAAACTTACCTCCCAATTGACTAGACCCTCAACCCTACTGTACCTAATATTATTACCTTGCTCTTATTCACATTTACTCTTAACTTTCTTCTTTAACACACTTTCTCAAACTCAGTCACCAGCTTCTGCAGTTTCTCACATGAATCAGCCACCAGCGCTGTATCATCAGCGAACAACAACTGACTCACTTCCCAAGCTCTCTCATCCACAGCAGACTGCATACTTGCCCCTATTTCCAAAACTCTTGCATTCACCTCCCAAACAACCCCATCCATAAACAAATTAAACAACCATGGAGACATCACACACCCCTGCCGCAAACCTACAATCACTGAGAACCAATCACTTTCCACTCTTCCTACACGTACACATGCCTTACATCCTCGATAAAAACTTTTCACTGCTTCTAACAACTTGCCTCCCACACCATATATTCTTAATACCTTCCACAGACCATTTCTATCAACTCTATCATATGCCTTCTCCAGATCCATACATGCTACATACAAATCCATTTGCTTTTCTAAGTATTTCTCACATATGTTCTTCAAAGCAAACACCTGATCCACACATCCTCTACCACTTCTGAAACCACACTGCTCTTCCCCAATCTGATGCTCTGTACATGCCTTCACCCTCTCAATCATATTCATTTACCACGTGCTGGTGACTGTATTTGGGCCTCTCAATGTTTGGAAAAAAGGGAGGAAAGAAAATAAGGGAAAATAAAGGGATGCTCAATGGGTTTCCTTACCTTACACTCCTGCCCTTGGGCTATGCCTATGGAAGTGAAATAGTTTTTCATCCTTAAAAGCCTAAATTTCTAGCCTGTAGAAAGAGCCTTTTTAGTGTCTACAATCAAACTCATATGATGGATGAGGGTCATTAAGAAACAGCAGAAAAATGAGAGGCCCTGTCCTCAATGATCACTTACACATTCTGGACCATTCTACACTAACAGAAGCATACTCTAAAGCACACAAAGGTCAATTAGAGCTAAACAAAAGTATCAAAGAAGGAAGTTATTTAATGAATGTGAACAACACTTTTTCCCAATCATCACCCAGGTAGGTAGGTAGTAACTGGTAGGCCGTCAACAACCACGGATGTATATCACCAGTACTAACCTGCCTTGGTATCGAAAGGATTAGTGACAGCTCCAATATGAGCCAACACTTCAGTGACTGTCAAGTTGCAATCCTTTGGCCCAGGTAACTGTTTTTTCTTTCTGCCTCACCCAAAGTAGGCTACTGGCATTCTTGCCACAAACGTAAAGTCTCTCCTTGTCCCACATAACACATGACAACACAACTCAGCTCATTCTTTGTAAATCTAGTTTCCTTAGGTGAGCACTATGCACTAGCCCTGCCTTTTGCCAAAACAGTTTGAGTAATAGACAGAAGTAGTAGGCAGGAACATTAAGGAGAAACATTAGACAAAAACAGAGGGTGGAAACATTAGGCGGGAGCATTACGTAGAAGCAGTTGGTAGAAGCAAGAGGCAGGAGCCTCTGCAAACACTGCAACAGGGTTACCCTCTGCCAGTGGCCTGTTAAGAGAGGCACTAAAGGCTAAGAAGTGGCACTGGAATTCACTCCATCCTTCCATCTCCAATTTGGTCTCCTTCTTGTTCCCTCACACTTCAGATACATATATGGGGTGGTTAGAGAGCTTGATGCAAGAGTTTTGGAGAGAGGGGCAAGTATACAGTCTGTTGCAGATGAGAAGGCCTGGGAAGTGAGTCAGTTGTTAACCAATGATACAGCAATGGTGGCTGATTTGAGTGAGAAACTGCAGAAGTTACTGACTGAATCTGGAAAAAGTTGGAGAAAGTTGAGAGTAAATATGAATAGGAGCAAGGTTATCAGGTTCGGTAGGGTTGAGGGACAAGTTAGCTGGGATATTAATTTGAATGGAGAAAAATTGGAGGAAGTGAAGTGTTTTAGATATCTGGGAATGGACTTAACAGTGAATGGAAACATGGAAGTGGAAGTGAGTCAAAGGGTGGGGGAGGGGGTTAAGGTTGTGGGAGTGATGAAGAATGTGTGGAAACAGAGAACATTATCTAGGAGTGCGAAAAAGGGTCAATTTGAAGGAAAAGTAGTTCTAACAATATTATATGGATGCAAGGCATGGGTTATAGACAGGGTTGTGCGGAGGAGGGTGGATGTGTTGGAAATTAAACGTTTGAGGACAATATGTAGTTTCAAGTAATTTGATCGAGTAAGTAATGAAAGGGTAAGAGACATTTACTTATCTATTTATTCATATTCATTTTGCTTTGTCGCTGTCTCCCGGGTTAGCGAGGTAGCACAAGGAAACAGACGAAAGAATGGCCCAACCCACCCACATACACATGTATATACATACACGTCCACACACGCAAATATACATACCTATACATCTCAACGTATACATATATATACACACACAGATGTATACATATATACACATGTACAAAATTAATACTGTCTGCCTTTATTCATTCCCATCGCCACCCCACCACACATGAAATAACAACATAGGCCAACATTCATTCACACTCAGTCTCTAGCTGTCATGTAATAATGCATCGAAACCAAAGCTCTCTTTCCACATCCAGGCCCCACAGAACTTTCCATGGTTTACCCCAGACACTTCACATGCCCTGGTTCAATCCATTGACAGCACGTCGACCCCGGCATACCACATCGTTCCAATTCACACTATTCCTTGCATGCCTTTCACCCTCCTGCATGTTTAGGCCCCGATCACTCAAAATCTTTTTCACTCCATCTTTCCACCTCCAATTTGGTCTCCCACTTCTCGTTCCCTCCACCTCTGACACATATATCCTCTTGGTCAATCTTTCCTCACTCATTCTCTCCATGTGACCAAACCATTTCAAAATACCCTCTTCTGATCTCTCAACCACACTCTTTTCATTACCACACACCTCTTTTACCCTTTCATTACTTACTCGATCAAACCACCTCACACCATATATTGTCCTCAAACATCTCATTTCCAGCACATCCACCCTCCTCAGCACAACTCTATCTATAGCCCATGCCTCGCAACCATACAACATTGTTGGAACCACTATTCCTTCAAACATACCCATTTTTGCTTTCCGAGATAATGTTCTCGACTTCCACACATTCTTCAATGCTCCCAGAACTTTCGCCTCCTCCCTTCCCCACCCTATGATTCACTTCCGCTTCCATGGTTCCATCCGCTGCCAGATCCACTCCCAGATATCTAAAACACTTTACTTCCTCCAGTTTTTCTCCATTCAAACTTACCTCCTAACTGACTTGACCCTCAACCCTACTGTACCTAATAACCTTGCTCTTATTCACATTTACTCTCAACTTTCTTCTTTCACACACTTTATCAAACTCAGTCACCAGCTTCTGCAGTTTCTCACATGAATCAGCCACCAGCGCTGTATCATCAGCGAACAACAATTGACTCTTCCCAAGCTCTCTCATCCACAACAGACTGCATACTTGCACCTATTTCCAAAACTCTTGCATTCATCTCCCTAACAACCCCATCCATAAACAAATTAAACAAACATGGAGACATCACACACCCCTGCCGTAAACCTACATTCACTGAGAACCAATCACTTTCCTCTCTTCCTACACGTACACATGCCTTCCATCCTCGATAAAAACTTTTCACTGCTTCTAACAACTTGCCTCCCACACCATATATTCTTAATACCTTCCACAGACCATCTCTATCAACTCTATCATATGCTTTCTCCAGATCCATAAATGCTACATACAAATCCATTTGCTTTTCTAAGTATTTCTCACATACATTCTTCAAAGCAAACACCAGATGCACACATCCTCTACCACTTCTGAAACCACACTGTTCTTCCCCAAT
This sequence comes from Panulirus ornatus, assembly GCF_036320965.1. NCBI lineage: Eukaryota > Metazoa > Arthropoda > Malacostraca > Decapoda > Palinuridae > Panulirus > Panulirus ornatus. Next base: position 8,546,672 of record NC_092233.1, on the reverse strand, counting down.
CTGATGCTTCACCCTCTCAATCAATTTATTATTATTTTGCTTTGTCGCTGTCTCCCGCGTTTGCGAGGCAGTGCAAGGAAACAGACGAAAGAAATGGCCCAACCCACCCACATACACACGTATATACATACACGTCCACACACGCAAATATACATACCTATACATCTCAACGTACACGTATATATACACACACAGACACATACATATATAAACATGCACACAATTCACACTTTCTGCCTTTACTCATTCCCATCGCCACCTCGCCACACATGGAATACCATCCCCCTCCCCCCTCATGTGTGCCAGGTAGCACTAGGAAAAGACAACAAAGGCCCCATTCGTTCACACTCAGTCTCTAGCTGTCATGCTTTAATGCCCGAAACCACAGCTCCCTCTCCACATCCAGGCCCCACACAACTTTCCATGGTTTACCCCAGACGCTTCACATGCCCTGATTCAATCCATTGACAGCACGTCAACCCCAGTATACCACATCGATCCAATTCACTCTATTCCTTGCACGCCTTTCACCCTCCTGCATGTTCAGGCCCCGATCACTCAAAATCTTTTTCACTCCATCTTTCCATCTCCAATTTGGTCTCCCACTTCTCCTCGTTCCCTCCACCTCCGACACATATATCCTCTTGGTCAATCTTTCCTCACTCATTCTCTCCATGTGCCCAAACCATTTCAAAACACCCTCGTTTGCTCTCTCACCCAAGCTCTTTTTACTTCCACACATCTCTCTTACCCTTACATTACTTACTCGATCAAACCACCTCACACCACACATTGTCCTCAAACATCTCATTTCCAGCACATCCACCCTCCTGCGCACAACCCTATCCATAGCTCACGCCTTGCAACCATACAACACTGTTGGAACCACTATTCCTTCAAACATACCCATTTTTGCTTTCCGAGATAATGTTCTCGACTCCCAAACATTCTTCAAGGCTCCCAGTATTTTAGCCCCCTCCCCCAACCTATGATTCACTTCCGCTTCCATGGTTCCATCCGCTGCCAGATCCACTCCCAGATATCTAAAACACTTTACTTCCTCCAGTTTTTCTCCATTCAAACTTACCTCCCAATTGACTAGACCCTCAACCCTACTGTACCTAATATTTTTACCTTGCTCTTATTCACATTTACTCTTAACTTTCTTCTTTCACACACTTTACCAAACTCAGTCACCAGCTTCTGCAGTTTCTAACATGAATCAGCCACCAGCGCTGTATCATCAGCGAACAACAACTGACTCACTTCCCAAGCTCTCTCATCCACAACAGACTTCATACTTGCCCCTCTTTCCAAAACTCTTGCACTCACCTCCCTAACAACCCCATCCATAAACAAATTAAACAACCACGGAGACATCACACCCCTGCCGCAACCTACATTCACTGAGAACCAATCACTTTCCTCTCTTCCTACACGTACACAAGCCTTACATCCTCGATAAAAACTTTTCACTGCTTCTAACAACTTGCCTCCCACGCCATATATTCTTAATACCTTCCACAGAGCATCTCTATCAACTCTATCATATGCCTTCTCCAGATCCATAAATGCTACATACAAATCCATTTGCTTTTCTAAGTATTTCTCAATCAATACCCTCCCATATAATTTACCAGGAATACTCAACAAACTTATACCTCTGTAATTTGAGCACTCACTTTTATCCCCTTTGCCTTTGTACAATGGCACTATGCAAGCATTCTACCAATCCTCAGGCACCTCACCATGAGTCATACATACATTAAATAACCTTACCAACCAGTCAACATTACAGTCATCCCCTTTTTTAATAAATTCGACTGCAATACCATCTAAACCCGCTGCCTTGCTGGCTTTCATCTTCCACAAAGCTTTTACTATCTCTTCTCTGTTTACCAAATCATTCTCCCTAAACCTGTCGCTTTGCACACCACCTCGACCAAAACACCCTATATCTGCCACTCTATCATCAAACACATTCAACAAACCCTCAAAATACTCACTCCATCTCCTTCTCACATCATCACTACTTGTTATCACCTCCCCATTAGCCCCCTTCACTGAAGTTCCCATTTGTTCCCTTGTCTTACGCACTTTATTTACCTCCTTCCAAAACATCTTTTTATTCTCCCTAAAATTCAATGATACTCTCTCACCCCAACTCTCATTTGTCCTCTTTTTCACCTCTTGCACCTTTCTCTTGACCTCCTGCCTCTTTCATTTATACATCTCCCACTCATTTGCATTATTTCCCAGCAAAAATCGTCCAAATGCCTCTCTCTTCTCTTTCACTAATAATCTTACTTCTTCATCCCACCACTCACTATCCTTTCTAATCTGCCCACCTCCCACACTTCTCATGCCACAAGCATCTTTTGCGCAAGCCATCACTGCTTCCCTAAATACATCCCATTCCTCCCACACTCCCCTTACCTCCTTAGTTCTCACCTTTTTCCATTCTGTACTCAGTCTCTCATGGTACTTCCTCACACAAGTCTCCTTCCCAAGCTCACTTACTCTCACCACTCTTTTCACCCTAACATTCTCTCTTCTTTTCTTAAAACCTCTACAAATCCTCACCTTCGCCTCCACAAGGAATGATCAGATATCCCTCCAGCTGCACCTCTCAGCACATTAACATCCAAAAGCTTCTCTTTCGTGCGCCTATCAATTAACATGTAATCCAATAACGCTCTCTGGCCATCCCTCCTACTTTCATACATATACTTATGTATATCTCTCTTTTTAAACCAGGTATTCCCAATGACCAGTCCTTTCTCAGCACTTAAATCTACAAGCTCTTCACCATTTCCATTTAAAACACTGAACGCCCCATGTACACCAATTATTCCCTCAACTGCCACATTACTCACCTTTGCATTCAAATCACCCATCACTATAACCTGGTCTCGTGCATCAAAACTACTAACACACTCACTCAGCTGCTCCTAAAACCCTTGCCTCTCATGATCTTTCTTCTCATGCCCAGGTGCATATGCACCAATAATCACCCATCTCTCTCCATCCAATTCCAGTTTTACCCATATCAATCTAGAGTTTACTTTCTTACACTATCACATACTCCCACCACTCTTGTTTCATGAGTAGTACTACTCCTTCCCTTGCTCTTGTCCTCTCACTAACCCCGGACTTTACTTCCAAGACATTCCCAAACCACTCTTCCCTTTTACCCTTGAGCTTTGTTTCACTCAGAGCCAAAACATCCAGGTTCCTTTCCTCAAACATACTTCCTATCTCTCCTTTTTTCTCATCTTGGTTACATCCACACACATTTAGACACCCCAATCTGAGCCTTTGAGGAGGATGAGCACTCCCCGCATGACTCCTTCTTCTGTTTCCCCTTTTATTTCTTTATTTCTATCTATCTATCTATCTATCTATATCTCTGATGCCTGTTCCAGCTCGAAGTCCCTGAAGGGGGTGGCCATGGCAATAGAGTCTCCAAAACTAGTGGACTCAAGTGCCACTTCTTAGCCTTCAGTGCCTCACCCTTAACAGGCCACTGGCAGAGGGATACACTAGCACAGTATTTGCAGAGGCTCTTACCTAATATTTCTACAGACTATACTACCTAATGTATCTACCTAATGCTCCTGCCTACTACTTCTATCGAGTGTTTCTACCTAATGCTCATGCCTTAATATTCCTACCTACTACAGCTATCTACTGCTCCTACCATTTTGCTAAAATGCAGGGCTAGTGAATAGCGCTCACCCCAGGAAAATCTAGACTTATGAAGAATTAGCTGTGTGAGTTAACTGTTGACAAGTGTTATGTGTAACAAGGAGAGATTATCTGTTTGTAGGTAAAAAGCCAGTAGGCCATGTGTGGGTGAGGCAGAAAGGGAAGACAGGTACCTGGGTCAGAGGAGTGCAACTTGACAACCACTGAAGTGCTGGCTCACAGTGCAAACTGTCACTAACCCTACCAATACCCAGGTGGCTAGTACTGGTAACTTTACTCCATGGTTGCTGGCTGCCCATTTATGAATAATATACACATGTTCTGGAGGGAAAAAATATTTTTCTCATTTCTATTTGTTAAATTGAAAGAGAGTCTCTCAGGATCAAGTGAACATTGTAAGACTGAACGAGTAACAGATTTCACCTTTATAAAAACCAAAGAAGTTCATTTCTCATTTGATTTGATGCTAACAGAGTGACAAAATTACAAGACAGATAATCACGGTGTCTAACTACAAGGATAAAACTAAAAAATATTCTAATATTCAACATGTATATTGATAGGAAAAAAATACATAGCTTATATATGAGGAGAGTGGTTGATAGAGCAGAAGAGGGTGTGCTGAAATGGTTGGGTCATATGGAAAGAATGAGTGAGGAAAGGTTGAAAAAGAGGATATATATGTCAGAAGAGAAGGGAACAAGGAAAACCAGGAGACCAAATCAGAGATGGAAAGATGGAGTAAAAAAGATTTGAAGCAATCAGGGCCTGAAAATGAAAGCACACTTGGGAAAGAGTGAATTGGAATGATGTGGTATACTGGGATCAACATGCTGTCAATGGATTGAAACAGTGCATGTGAAGCAGCCACAGAAAGTCCTGTGGGACCTGGTTGCAAATAGGGAGCTGCAGTTTTGATGCATTACACTTAACGGCAAGAGAATGGACGCGAGTGGAAGTGGCCTCTCTTCATCTGTTCCTAACGCTACCTTGTTAATGCTGGAAAATGTAATCAAGTACAGTCTTGATCAAATTTTATTACAAAACTTTCAAGGTGATATTAGAAAAGGTGACTTGTTTTTACTTCCCTAAAGTAAAGGAACAAGGAGTAATAGAAGAGACCTGGAAAATTAAATGAAAGCTTCATAGGATCCACTTAATGTAGAGTTCAAAGAATCTTTTTTTTTTTTTTTTTTTTTTTTTTTTTGCTTTGTCGCTGTCTCCTGCGTTTGCGAGGTAGCGAAAGGAAACAGACGAAAGAAATGGCCCAACCCCCCCCCCCCCACATACACATGTATATACATACATCCACACACTGCAAATATACATACCTACACAGCTTTCCATGGTTTACCCCAGACACTTCACATGCCCTGATTCAATCCACTGACAGCACGTCAACCCCGGTATACCACATCGATCCAATTCACTCTATTCCTTGCCCTCCTTTCACCCTCCTGCATGTTCAGGCCCCGATCACACAAAATCTTTTTCACTCCATCTTTCCACCTCCAATTTAGTCTCCCACTTCTCCTCGTTCCCTCCACCTCCGACACATATATCCTCTTGGTCAATCTTTCCTCACTCATTCTCTCCATGTGCCCAAACCATTTCAAAACACCCTCTTCTGCTCTCTCAACCACGCTCTTTTCATTTCCACACATCTCTCTTACCCTTACATTACTTACTCGATCAAACCACCTCACACCACACATTGTCCTCAAACATCTCATTTCCAGCACATCCATCCTCCTGCGCACAACTCTATCCATAGCCCACGCCTCGCAACCATACAACATTGTTGGAACCACCATTCCTTCAAACATACCCATTTTTGCTTTCCGAGATAATGTTCTCGACTTCCACACATTCTTCAAGGCTCCCAGAATTTTCGCCCCCTCCCCCACCCTATGATCCACTTCCACTTTCATGGTTCCATCCGCTGCCAAATCCACTCCCAGATATCTAAAACACTTTACTTCCTCCAGTTTTTCTCCATTCAAACTTACCTCCCAATTGACTAGACCCTCAACCCTACTGTACCTAATAACCTTGCTCTTATTCACATTTACTCTTAACTTTCTTCTTTCACACACTTTACCAAACTCAGTCACCAGCTTCTGCAGTTTCTCACATGAATCAGCCACCAGCGCTGTAACATCAGCGAACAACAAGTGACTCACTTCCCAAGCTCTCTCATCCCCAACAGACTTCATACTTGCCCCTCTTTCCAAAACTCTTGCATTCACCTCCCTAACAACCCCATCCATAAACAAATTAAACAACCATGGAGACATCACACACCCCTGCTGCAAACCTACATTCACTGAGAACCAATCACTTTCCTCTCCTCCTACACGTACACATGCCTTACATCCTCGATAAAAACTTTTCACTGCTTCTAACAACTTGCCTCCCACACCATATATTCTTAATACCTTCCACAGAGCATCTCTATCAACTCTATCATATGCCTTCTCCAGATCCATAAATGCTACATACAAATCCATTTGTTTTTCTAAGTATTTCTCACATACATTCTTCAAAGCAAACACCTGATCCACACATCCTCTACCACTTCTGAAACCACACTGCTCTTCCCCAATCTGATGCTCTGTACATGCCTTCACCCTCTCAATCAATACCCTCCCATATAATTTACCAGGAATACTCAACAAACTTATACCTCTGTAATTTGAGCACTCACTCTTATCCCCTTTGCCTTTGCACAATGGCACTATACACGCATTCCGCCAATCCTCAGGCACCTCACCATGAGTCATACATACATTAAATAACCTTACCAACCAGTCAGTAATACAGTCACCCCCTTTTTTAATAAATTCGACTGCAATACCATCCAAACCTGCTGCCTTGCCGGCTTTCATCTTCCGCAAAGAATCTACTTTAAGAAAAAAATATGCTACTCTGCTGGAAGTGTACTAATAAGCCATCAAGTACCACATATCATTCTTTGCTTGCTGTGACACCAGTGCTTCCTAACAATATCCAAACTTGGCTTTAATATTTGTATTTTGGAGCATTTTGTTTAAAAGGACGCAAAAAATTCCTCAAAAATTCACAGAAATAAGAGAGTTGCACACCACGAGGAAGGCCATCAATGTAACAACCAGAAATCTACTACCTACAAAGAAAAGAATGCCTGAGAAACTTACAAAACTTCATCAGGTATATGAAATGACTACTGCATAAAAGCCATACCACAAGAAGCATATTTTTCCCATACAAAGAGGTAGGACAAATGATAATCAAAAGGGACATGGAACAGCATGCAGCTAATATCTCATATTATGCATTGATCTACAATTCATCATGAAGTTACGTCACAACTCTCAAGATGACATTTCAAAACACTTAATAGTTGGCTGCACTGCAGGTGATGCCATGTTCCAGAGCAAGGAATAAATGGAGGTGCCCTAGATGCTGAAGCAGAAGTAGTAGAACTCTTCAGCATATAGATCACCCCTAAAAGATCTTAAAACTCCTTTTTTTTTCAGCCACAAAACAAATGAGAAATTAGTGTTTATCACACAAGGTATTACAAAAAGCACAAGCCAGTAATCATAAAGTCCATTTTGTTCACCAGATACCAAGCACAGAACACTGGCAAATGTTGAGGGATGTTATAGCCATTCTCCTTATATCATACTCTGTCATCACTCTATGGTTCACACTCAAGGCTGATGATGACTTCTAACTTTAAGGTTCCCTGTCTGTGGTTATCAAGCACCAACAGCTAATTGGTAATATGATCAATGATGACAAGGCAATGTTTGTCCTCACATATGTTTTATCTAGTTTTCCTGCATCAACATGGTTTTTCTCAACATAACTAGCTTAAAACCATGGAAAGTCTATGGAGCCCAGTAGTGGCTAGGGAGCTTTGGTTTCTGTGTATCATATTTGACAGCTAGAAAATGTATATGTGAGCAAATGTGATTTTTATTCATCATTTCCCGTTGATAACTTGCTAAAGGAGGATATGGAGATAAAAAAAAAAGGCTTGACTTAGCACATCATTTGAAAGTGATGCAACCAACTGCAATTAACAGTTCTTTATGAAATTCTGCCAGCGTAGTATCTAGAAAGTGCAAGCTGGGGTTTTTCCTAAAAGCCTCAGTCATCAGTTCCTGATGCTATCTCACTAAGGCAAGTAAGAAAAGCAAAGATAAACAAAAAAAAATCCCTCTAAACACAGAAATACAGCACAAAAAATCTCAGTAAATCAAAACTAATGAAAATACTATCAATGATTTCCTTACCACTAATATTCACATAAAATCATTTACATTATAAAAAATGAGTTGTTTAAATATATATTGAAATCACATGCTTCACTTACCGCTTGAATATAAGGTTCTAGGGTATCGGAGCACTTCACCACCAATTCTTTGGCTAGATAGTAGGCATTTTTCCGCTGGGACTTGGCTGGTTCAAGGACATTTGATAATATAATATCCAGCAGATCATTGGACACAACATCACTCTCATTGATGAGTGGACACAGTACATCCAACATAAAAGACTTCACTTTCCCACTGTGTTCATCACTGTGGGGTAGAATATTAAAAGATTTACTTATGAATCTAATAATCTGATTACTAAACCTAATAACTAGAAAGAAGTGATAAATTAGAATGCTACAAGAGTAAGGTTACTACACAGAATTAAAGAATTCTTAACCCTTAAATGCTGGGTGACTTTGCAGAATGCAAAGTATGAAACTGACAAAAAGAGGGCATTCAATTTTTTTTCCATTACAAAATGAAAAAGTAAAAATAAAAGTTAAGGACAATATAACTTATATCGGAGTGGCAGCTATAACTATCATGACGAGGTTTCACCAAGGGGAGGCGGGGGAAGATGAGAAAGGTAGGGTGGAGGATGAATCCCTGATGCAAATTATATACTGACCCCATTATTTATGAAAGAAATACATGTAAAAGTATAAGATATGCAGAGATGATGAGGAATGTACAGTCAGGAGTGTACCTCATGACTTACATTCACTAAATGATGTTTATTACTATCTATAATTACTGTGATGAGGAATGTACAGTCAAGAGTGTACCTCATGACTTTCATTCACTAAATGATGGTTATTACTATCTATAGTTACTATCTGCACATATTTACACAGATTTTCACATTCTTTTCACACAAATTTGCCATTCATTGCACAGCAGGGTAGCACCAGGAACAGAAGAAGAATGGCCTTATTTGCTTACAACCTCTCTCCAGTTGTCACTATACTACCCCAAAGGAAATTCCAGCCCCATGTCTACAGCCAAACCCTACAGACCTTACTGTAGTTTCCCTAGATTGCTGCTTATGCCTTGGTTCATCCCACTGACAGCATATCACCCCCTATACATCAAACTGCACAAGACTTGCCCTCTGCCAGTGACCTGTTAAAGAGTAAGGCACTCAAGGATAAAAAGCAGCACTAGAGATCACTAGTTATGGAGACTCTATTGCCATGGCCACCCCCTTGAGGGAGTTCCAGAATGGAACAAGAATTAGAGATACAGATAAATAGATAGATCAAACTGCTCCAATTATCTCTTTCTATTGCATTCCTCAGACCCTCCTGCAATCAGAGCACTGAATGACTACAGAAACATTCCAAAGAAGATTAGACCCTTGGCTGAAGAAAATAGAAGAAACTTAAATTCACAACCAAACAAGAGGAATAGCAGGCAAGCAAAAGAGTTTTATACAACAGGCAAGTAGTACAGTGAGCACCACTAAAACTACAGCTCCTTATCCACATCAAGCCTCACCATCATGGCAAAATCCTCTCATAGGTACACAGGTAAGTAATCCATTCAGTCTCCCACAATTCTTTGTCCCTTCCACTTCTGAAACATACACATATCTCTTAGTCATCTCTTTCTCACTTAACCTCTCCCAGCATCCAAATAATTCCTGCATACTCTCTTCTGCTCTCTCAAACCACACTTCTCTTTTACCTTATCATCGTCTTACATGACTAACTTTTCTCACACAACATATTGTCCTTAAGCATTTCATTTCCAACACATTCACCCTCTTCTGTGCTTTTTTTATCTAAAGCCCACACTGTGCACCCATACAACATTTTCGGGACCATATACCAACCTATACCAACAAACATACCCATCAATGCTCTCTCCTTTCACACTGTCCTTAATGCACTGAAGATCTTAGCCCACTCACACATCCTACTGCTCACTTAAAAGCTCACATGGTTTCATCTACTTCTGTGTCAAAATGCTAGGTATCACAAACATTCTACTTCCTCCATGTTCTCTCCATTCAAATTCATACACTAACCAACCTATCTCTCCACCCTGTTAAACTCAATAACTTACCTTTTTATTCACTTTAACTCTCGACTTTCTCCTCTAGCATATTCTCTCAAAATGAAGTTTGTTGTTGGGTGGGAGAGGGGGCAATGATCTTGGGTGCATTAAGGAGCATGTAGAAGGGAGGGCCAGTGTTTATATGGGATAAGATAGGTATACTTGATGGCACAGCAATCCTGATAGTATTGCATAGGTGTGAGTTTTGGACTTTAAATGCAAAAGATGGTGTATGTGCTGGAAACAGAATGCATGTGGACAATGTGTGATGTGACAAAGTAAGAGAGGTATTTGCAGTCTACTTATGATAGCTGACGAAGATGTGCTGCAACAGTTTGGACACAAAAAGAGGAAAGCAAGGAAAGACCAACAAAGAATCTTCCTGTCAGAAGCAAAAGAGGATGAAGGAGGGGGAGACCAAGAAAAAGACAGAAGGATGAAGCAACAGGGGGGTATTGTGTTGTTCATTTTGTCTAACAAAACATCAATACGGGAGATGCAACAATGTATATCCTTTTATTTTCATACTTGATCACCATTTCCCACCTATATAAAGGTAGCACCAGGATCAGACAAAGAAAGGCCACATCAAGCTGTCATGGGAAATGCACCAAAACCACAGCTCCCTATCCACATCCAGGCCCCACAGACCCTCCATGGCTTATCCCAGACACTTCACATACCCTAGTTCAGTCCATTCACAGAATGTCAACCCCTGTATACCAAACTGTTCCAATTCACTCTATCTCATGCACATCTTTCACCCTCCTGCACATTCAGGCTCTGGTCACTCAAAATCTTTTTCACTCCAGCCTTCCACTTCCAATTTGGTCTTCCCCTTCTTGTCCCCTCCACTTCCAATACATATATCCTCTTTGTCAACCTCTAACTTCTTTCATTCATACCTGATCACCATTTTCCACACTAGTGACGCACCACCAGGAACAAAGAAAGAAAGGCCACATACGCTCATATCCATTCTTAAGCTGTCATGTGTAATGCACTAAAACTACAACTCCTTATCCATATCTAGGCCGAACAGACCTTTCCATGATCTACCCCAAAAGCTTCATATTCCCTGGTTCAATTCACTGACAGCAAATTGACCCCAGTATACCAAATCTTTCCAATTCACTCTATCCTATGTATGCCTTTCACACTCCTACATGTTCAGGCCCCATTTGTTTAAAATCTTTTTCATTTCCTCCTTCTATCTCAAATTTGGTCTCCTAATTCTCCTCGTTCCATCCACTTCAAGCACATATCTCCTCTTTGCCAACCTTTCCTCACTCATTCTCTCAAATATATCCATTTCAGCCCATCCCATTCTGCTCTCTCAAGCACACTCTTATTCAAACCAAATCTAGCAGACGGTTTAGGAGACGCTAAATGATAAGACATTACAACAATGGTTGGAAAGACAAATTAGTGAGCCATAACATAAAGCTGTCTTTTGATCTAAATCTTTTTTTTGGGTCTAATAGATACATGCAGAGGTAAGGTTTTAAAAGGAGCAGAACGACCACTCGATTTATGTAGCAGGTCCATTCTTAAAAACCATCATTTTTTTTTTTTTAATACTTTGTCGCTGTCTCCCGCGTTTGCGAGGTAGCGCAAGGAAACAGACGAAAGAAATGGCCCAACCCCCCCCCCCATACACATGTACATACACACGTCCACACACGCAAATATACATACCTACACAGCTTTCCATGGTTTACCCCAGACGCTTCACATGCCTTGATTCAATCCACTGACAGCACGTCAACCCCTGTATACCACATCGCTCCAATTCACTCTATTCCTTGCCCTCCTTTCACCTTCCTGCATGTTCAGGCCCCAATCACACAAAATCTTTTTCACTCCATCTTTCCACCTCCAATTTGGTCTCCCTCTTCTCCTCGTTCCCTCCACCTCCGACACATATATCCTCTTGGTCAATCTTTCCTCACTCATTCTCTCCATGTGCCCAAACCATTTCAAAACACCCTCTTCTGCTCTCTCAACCACGCTCTTTTTATTTCCACACATCTCTCTTACCCTTACGTTACTTACTCGATCAAACCACCTCACACCACACATTGTCCTCAAACATCTCATTTCCAGCACATCCATCCTCCTGCGCACAACTCTATCCATAGCCCACGCCTCGCAACCATACAACATTGTTGGAACCACTATTCCTTCAAACATACCCATTTTTGCTTTCCGAGATAATGTTCTCGACTTCCACACATTTTTCAAGGCTCCCAAAATTTTCGCCCCCTCCCCCACCCTATGATCCACTTCCGCTTCCATGGTTCCATCCGCTGACAGATCCACTCCCAGATATCTAAACCATCATGTAAATAAAAAATGCATAAATCAAATGAAGTAAGTAATGGAGACCTGGAGGTTTTGTTACTATTAAGATAGTATCAAATATTATACCAGTGAAACACTACAGTATACACATCTTTCTTTTCTTTTCTTTCAAACTATTTGCCATTTCCCGCATTAGCAAGGTAGCGTTAAGAACAGAGGACTGGGCCTCTGAGGGAATATATAAATATCTATACGAAAAATAAACTTAATTCCATCACTTATGTTTACCGCTCTTCTATAATTCCTTGCTGGTGCTGAGGACAGGAAGGAGGTGAGTTGGGGACTTTCTGGGGAAGGGGGGTCATCTCGATCAGATGACACAATTGTAGAAGGTGGTGGTGATGGTCAAGTGAGTTCATCTACCACATCAATAGATGCTGATGACTGGTCCTTCTTAAGTCTCCTCTTTTTTTTTAAAAAAGAAATCTAGTGTTGTCTGTATAGCTTTAATGTCTTCTCATGGTTGATTTCTTTATAGTATCTGATGTAAGCAAGGCCATTTCAGGCCACCTTTGAAATCCATTGTGTTTGGGTCATCCTTGTCAAATACAGCCAGAGCAAGAACAAGTGACAAAATGCTTCAGTTTGGTTCTTGCTAATGAGAGAATACATTTATCCGACCTCCCCTTATTCTGCTACCACCTCCTCACTGCCTTCTTTCTCCGACTGAAGATCTTAATTTGAGAGCTCTTCCTTATGTGATTCAAGCATCTCCACATCATCCCCCTCCTCAACCTTATCAAAGCCAACTTTTTTCACTATTTCAATTGTGTGTGTAGGCCATCTTAATACTTCAACCTCAAAACCCTGAGATCCATAAATAAACTGAAGGCAAGGTTTCCACCACAATCTGTTCACACAAACACCAGTGATTTCCTTCAAGGCCTCACCAATAATCACCATAGCAACCTTGAAGGTGAAGCCTTCACAAGCATCTGGTCATTCTATGTGACCTTCACAAGCTTAGCAAACACTATCTGTAAATAACAGGCCATGAAATTGGATATCACCCCCTGGTCCACAGGCCAGATTAAAGATGTAATGATGGGTGGAAAAAGACTACTTTGATGTGCCCTATGGTCCTAAATTGAAGATGGATGGCCAGGGGCATTATCAATAAGCAGATAAATCTTGAAACTTGTATTCTCCTTTGCACAGGGCATCTTCAGCTTAACATAGAGCTTTGCAGCAAAATAATCACAGAAAATTTTGCTTGCCATCCACCCCCTTCAGATTAGAATAATAACACACAGGAATATATTGCTTCATGTATCACTTATGAGCGTTGGAGTTTTCTGAATGGTAGACCATTAATTGTTTAAGCTTGCAGTCCCCTTCAGCACTGCCACTCACAAGCAGTGTTAGGGAATCCTCAGCAGTTATGAATCCTGGTGTTGTCTTCTCTTCACGTAAAATGTAGGTTCTCTAGGACATTATCTTTCAAAATAATCCAATCTCAGCCACATTAAAAATCTACTAAGGAGAATAACTGCCTTCCTCCAAAATGGTCTTGAGGTCCTAAGAAATTTTTGGCACCAATGCATATGACATCAGAAGCAGCAGCCTCACCAGTCAACTTGATGTTGTGGTAATTAAGGTATTTCCTAAATTTGAAAACCAACCAAAATTTGCTTGAAATATCTTTGCTGTTCCTTCTTCCACTGCAAAGTCATCACATATACTCTGAGCCTTTGCTTTTATCACAGGCATGTTCATGAGAACATTTTCTTGAATTTGGTATATGACTCATGTGTAGGTAAGAAAATTCAGGCAGGATCATTGGGTAGAAGTAAGAAGGAGCATTAGATAGAGGTAGTCATTAGGAACATTAGGTCAGAGCCTCTGCAAACACTGCGCTAGACTTGCCCCTCTACCAGTGGCCTGTTAAGGGTGAGGCATTAAAAGCTAATAAGAAGCACTGGAGTTCTGTAGCTATGGGGACTCTGTTGCTGTGGCCATCCCTAAAAGGGAGTTCCAACTGGAATAAGCATCAGAGATATAGATAAATAGAAATAGATCCATGTGCTCAAGGTTTGTTCCCTTCTCTCCATAATCAAACTTCAGGATTACAAGGTCTTAGAGGCAATGATTAATGTTCCACTATTGGCAATTTCCATGATCTGTGCACTATTATGAATATTCTATAACATAGATTCAGTAAGTCCAAAGGCACACTTAATATCAGCAGTTTGTTCACTTCTCTCATATCATATGAGCACCTCCATTTTAACCTTACTACTTATATGGCTTCATGCATCTTAGCACTAATGGTAGCTGGAGAACTTAAAAGACACTTTGGTGGCATGATGCACGGAGTAAAAACGTGCAACACACAGTGACTATACACTGTATCCACACCATTCATGTGCGCGCTTCTCATATGGCCCTGGCAACACTACACTACCGTGCTGCCAGCTCAATAATGATTGCGATATCTCAAGCTTAAGCTTGCACAAATCAAAATAATGTATAAATGGTCCATGTGCATTATTCTAAAAATGGCATTTATCAAATACACAGAAATCACGAGGTCCCTATATGTATCATACAGCTGAAGAGGGTATGCTAAAATCGTTTGGACATACGGAGAGGATGAGTGAGGTAAGAATACAAACAGGATACACATATCAGAAGAGCAGGGAACAAGAAAAATGGGGAAAAGCAGAGAGGAGGTGGAAGGAAGGAGAAAAAAATGCTTTGAAGATTCAGGGCCTGAACATAAAAAAGGGTGTAAAGTGTGCAAGGGATAGAGCATGTTGGAGCAATGTGGTTTACATACAACATGTCAAAAGGATGAACCAGGTATGTGAAGTAATCAGCAGAAAGCACAAAAAAAAGTGTTAGACCAGACTGTGAATAGGGTCCTCTGGTTTTGGTGCACTACACATGACAACTAGATAGTGGATGTGAGCAAATGAGGCTGATGCAGGAAGTGGCAAACATGCATGAAAAAATATATGGTAAGATGCATATATGAAAAAATTTTAAACTATAATCCCTTAAACAGTCCTTTATCTGTACTCCCAAGTATAAAGTACTTAAGTTTATGGCCATGATTCGACAGTGACCAGATGAATATATTCCAAAATAAATTAATTACAGATGAATATATTCCAAAATAAATTAATTACAGAGGTATAAGTTTGTTGAGTATTCCTGGTAAATTATATGGGAGGGTATTGATTGAGAGGGTGAAGGCATGTACAGAGCATCAGATTGGGGAAGAGCAGTGCGGTTTCAGAAGTGGTAGAGGATGTGTGGATCAGGTGTTTGCTTTGAAGAATGTATGTGAGAAATACTTAGAAAAGCAAATGGATTTGTATGTAGCATTTATGGATCTGGAGAAGGCATATGATAGAGTTGATAGAGATGCTCTGTGGAAGGTATTAAGAATATATGGTGTGGGAGGCAAGTTGTTAGAAGCAGTGAAAAGTTTTTATCGAGGATGTAAGGCATGTGTACGTGTAGGAAGAGAGGAAAGTGATTGGTTCTCAGTGAATGTAGGTTTGCGGCAGGGGTGTGTGATGTCTCCATGGTTGTTTAATTTGTTTATGGATGGGGTTGTAAGGGAGGTAAATGCAAGAGTCCTGGAAAGAGGGGCAAGTATGAAGTCTGTTGGGGATGAGAGAGCTTGGGAAGTGAGTCAGTTGTTGTTCGCTGATGATACAGCGCTGGTGGCTGATTCATGTGAGAAACTGCAGAAGCTGGTGACTGAGTTTGGTAAAGTGTGTGGAAGAAGAAAGTTGAGAGTAAATGTGAATAAGAGCAAGGTTACTAGGTACAGTAGGGGTGAGGGTCAAGTCAATTGGGAGGTGAGTTTGAATGGAGAAAAACTGGAGGAAGTGAAGTGTTTTAGATATCTGGGAGTGGATCTGTCAGCGGATGGAACCATGGAAGCGGAAGTGGATCATAGGGTGGGGGAGGGGGCAAAAATTTTGGGAGCCTTGAAAAATGTGTGGAAGTCGAGAACACTATCTCGGAAAGCAAAAATGGGTATGTTTGAGGGAATAGTGGTTCCAACAATGTTGTATGGTTGCGAGGCGTGGGCTATGGATAGAGATGTGCGCAGGAGGATGGATGTGCTGGAAATGAGATGTTTGAGGACAATGTGTGGTGTGAGGTGGTTTGATCGAGTAAGTAACGTAAGGGTAAGAGAGATGTGTGGAAATAAAAAGAGCGTGGTTGAGAGAGCAGAAGAGGGTGTTTTGAAATGGTTTGGGCACATGGAGAGAATGAGTGAGGAGAGATTGACCAAGAGGATATATGTGTCGGAGGTGGAGGGAACGAGGAGAAGAGGGAGACCAAATTGGAGGTGGAAAGATGGAGTGAAAAAGATTTTGTGTGATCGGGGCCTGAACATGCAGGAGGGTGAAAGGAGGGCAAGAAATAGAGTGAATTGGAGTCATGTGGTATACAGGGGTTGACGTGCTGTCAGTGGAGTGAAGCAAGGCATGTGAAGCGTTTGGGGTAAACCATGGAAAGCTGTGTAGGTATGTATATTTGCGTGTGTGGACGTGTGTATGTACATGTGTATGGGGGGGGGGCCATTTCTTTCGTCTGTTTCCTTGCGCTACCTCGCAAACGCGGGAGACGGCGACAAAGTATAAAAAAAAAAAAAAAAAAAAAAAAAAAAAAATTAATTACATCCTTTCAGCTAACCTCATCAAAAAAAATTTCACAATTCTACAGTTATACATGTAAAGTTTTAGCCATGTACATAAGTATCCTAATATCCATATAAAAAAATATCCATATAAAAAAATGCAATTGAGTGGGAGATGTATAAAAGAAAGAGACAGGAGATCAAGAGAAAGGTGCAAGAGGTGAAAAAAAGGGCAAATGAGAGTTGGGGTGAGAGAGTATCATTAAATTTTAGGGAGAATAAAAAGATGTTCTGGAAGGAGGTAAATAAAGTGCGTAAGACAAGGGAGCAAATGGGAACTTCAGTGAAGGGTGCAAATGGGGAGGTGATACCAAGTAGTGGTGATGTGAGAAGGAGATGGAGTGAGTATTTTGAAGGTTTGTTGAATGTGTTTGATGATAGAGTGGCAGATATAGGGTGTTTTGGTCGAGGTGGTGTGCAAAGTGAGAGGCTTAGGGAAAATGATTTGGTAAACAGAGAAGAGGTAGTGAAAGCTTTGCGGAAGATGAAAGCCGGCAAGGCAGCAGGTTTGGATGGTATTGCAGTGGAATTTATTAAAAAAGGGGGTGACTGTATTGTTGACTGGTTGGTAAGGTTATTTAATGTATGTATGACTCATGGTGAGGTGCCTGAGGATTGGCGGAATGCGTGCATAGTGCCATTGTACAAAGGCAAAGGGGATAAGAGTGAGTGCTCAAATTACAGAGGTATAAGTTTGTTGAGTATTCCTGGTAAATTATATGGGAGGGTATTGATTGAGAGGGTGAAGGCATGTACAGAGCATCAGATTGGGGAAGAGCAGTGTGGTTTCAGAAGTGGTAGAGGATGTGTGGATCAGGTGTTTGCTTTGAAGAATGTATGTGAGAAATACTTAGAAAAGCAAATGGATTTGTATGTAGCATTTATGGATCTGGAGAAGGCATATGATAGAGTTGATAGAGATGCGCTGTGGAAGGTATTAAGAATATATGGTGTGGGAGGAAAGTTGTTAGAAGCAGTGAAAAGTTTTTATCGAGGATGTAAGGCATGTGTACGTGTAGGAGGAGAGGAAAGTGATTGGTTCTCAGTGAATGTAGGTTTGCGGCAGGGGTGTGTGATGTCTCCATGGTTGTTTAATTTGTTTATGGATGGGGTTGTTAGGGAGGTAAATGCAAGAGTTTTGGAAAGAGGGGCAAGTATGAAGTCTGTTGGGGATGAGAGAGCTTGGGAAGTGAGTCAGTTGTTGTTCGCTGATGATACAGCGCTGGTGGCTGATTCATGTGAGAAACTGCAGAAGCTGGTGACTGAGTTTGGTAAAGTGTGTGGAAGAAGAAAGTTAAGAGTAAATGTGAATAAGAGCAAGGTTATTAGGTACAGTAGGGTTGAGGGTCAATTCAACTGGGAGGTGAGTTTGAATGGAGAAAAACTGGAGGAAGTGAAGTGTTTTAGATATCTGGGAGTGGATCTGGCAGCGGATGGAACCATGGAAGCGGAAGTGGATCATAGGGTGGGGGAGGGGGCGAAAATTCTGGGGGCCTTGAAGAATGTGTGGAAGTCGAGAACATTATCTCGGAAAGCAAAAATGGGTATGTTTGACGGAATAGTGGTTCCAACAATGTTGTATGGTTGCGAGGCGTGGGCTATGGATAGAGTTGTGCGCAGGAGGATGGATGTGCTGGAAATGAGATGTTTGAGGACAATGTGTGGTGTGAGGTGGTTTGATCGAGTGAGTAACATAAGGGTAAGAGAGATGTGTGGAAATAAAAAGAGCGTGGTTGAGAGAGCAGAAGAGGGTGTTTTGAAGTGGTTTGGGCACATGGAGAGAATGAGTGAGGAAAGATTGACCAAGAGGATATATGTGTCGGAGGTGGAGGGAACGAGGAGAAGAGGGAGACCAAATTGGAGGTGGAAAGATGGAGTGAAAAAGATTTTGTATGATCGGGGCCTGAACATGCAGAAGGGTGAAAGGAGGGCAAGGAATAGAGTGAATTGGAGCGATGTGGTATACCGGGGTTGACGTGCTGTCAGTGGATTGAATCAAGGCATGTGAAGCGTCTGGGGTAAACCATGGAAAGCTGTGTAGGTATGTATATTTGCGTGTGTGGACGTATGTATATACATGTGTATGGGGGGGTTGGGCCATTTCTTTCGTCTGTTTCCTTGCGCTACCTCGCAAACGCGGGAGACAGCGACAAAGTATAATAATAAATAAAAATAAAAATCATTACATTTCAGGAAAGTATTCTACCAGCCTGGGGTATCAGGAGGGTTAATGAGGGCTGCATAGCGAGCCAAGACTTCAGTGGTTGTCAAGTCGCACTCATCTGACCCAGTACCAGTCTTTTCTTTCTGTCTCACACACGTGGACTACTGGCATTCTGACCACAAACATACAATCTCTCTTTGTCTCACATAACACTTGACAACACCTTCCTCACACAGCTCATTCTTTGTAACTCTAAATTTTCTGTGGTGAGTTATGTGCTAGCCCTGCCTTCAGCAAAATGGTGGGAGCAAAAGATAGAAGTAGTAGGTAGGAACATCTAGGTGGGAGCATTATGTGGAAACATTAGGTAGAAACAGTTGGTAAAAACATTAGGCAGGAGCATCACGTAGTCAGTACGAACATTAGGTATGAGCCTCTGCAAACACTGCACTAGACTTGCCCTCTGCCAGTAACCTATTAAAGGTGATGCACTAAAGGCTAAGAAGAAGCACTAGAGTTCACTAGTTATAGAAACTCTACAGCTGTGGCCATCCCCTTGAGGGAGTTCCAAAATGGAAGAGGTGTCAGAAATACAGACAGATAGATAAAATTACATTTCAAGGTAAACTATGATGAAGAAATGAAATGACTCAAATTAAGTTATTTACTTCACAATGTTGAACATCAATTTGAAAAGCTTGCAGAATATCTCCTGGCAGTCTTCTAATTCAAAGCACATGTTGAAGGACTTGACATAGGCCAGATTCTCCAAGAGGTAGAAGTAGCGTTTGAAGGCTGGATCCTTGGGGTCTTTGAGGCCTCCAAGTTGCTTTATCAAGAACAAGAAAAGTGTCTGCAAAAACAGGAGAAAATTCAAATTATACTTAGTGTTTTCACTATAATCAATCAATACTTCACCAATATATAAATAATATAGCCAGTAAATTAAGATTCTTTGCTATTGAAACATAAATAAACCTGCTACCATTAACAAGGTATTTCTGAAATATAACCCTCTCATTAAATTAGCATAATCTGATGAAAGGCCTAATCTTTGGGAATATCTATGTGTCCATAGAACACACATTTTGCTTCCAGAACTAAATACTAGTAATATCTACCCCTGTGATTCCTAAAATACTGTTCATACTAAGAACTCATGTGAAAGACCGCGTCTTCAACATCACTTGTATATTTCATGATCCACCGCTTTAAACCATTTTTTTTTTTTTTTTTTAATACCTCGTCGCTGTCTCCCGCGTTTGCGAGGTAGCGCAAGGAAACAGACGAAAGAAATGGCCCAACCCCCCCCATACACATGTACATACACACGTCCACACACTCAAATATACATACCTACACAGCTTTCCATGGTTTACCCCGGACGCTTCACATGCCTTGATTCAATCCACTGACAGCACGTCAACCCCTGTATACCACATCGCTCCAATTCACTCTATTCCTTGCCCTCCTTTCACCCTCCTGCATGTTCAGGCCCCGATCACACAAAATCCTTTTCACTCCATCTTTCCACCTCCAATTTGGTCTCCCTCTTCTCCTCGTTCCCTCCACCTCCGACACATATATCCTCTTGGTCAATCTTTCCTCACTCATTCTCTCCATGTGCCCAAACCATTTCAAAACACCCTCTTCTGCTCTCTCAACCACGCTCTTTTTATTTCCACACATCTCTCTTACCCTTACGTTACTTACTCGATCAAACCACCTCACACCACACATTGTCCTCAAACATCTCATTTCCAGCACATCCATCCTCCTGCGCACAACTCTATCCATAGCCCACGCCTCGCAACCATACAACATTGTTGGAACCACTATTCCTTCAAACATACCCATTTTTGCTTTCCGAGATAATGTTCTCGACTTCCACACATTTTTCAAGGCTCCCAAAATTTTCGCCCCCTCCCCCACCCTATGATCCACTTCCGCTTCCATGGTTCCATCCGCTGACAGATCCACTCCCAGATATCTAAAACACTTCACTCCCTCCATTTATATGTGTACATTACATTTCATGTTACAATAGTCAAGATCAATTTTCAAATGTTTATTACAATCAATCATGTTTTACAAATTCTGGCTGACAACTTTTCCATTTGTCTGAAAGTTAAATGATGGTACAGTAATATTCATTTTCTTATTTTCTTCCTCTTCTTAAAGTCACCAACATGGCAAAGGCATATCATGCCCTAGTCAGAGCCATCTCAGGAGAAAGAAAAGAAATGTAATAAAAGATTAAAGAAAATAATCAGGATTCCACAAGTGTTTGCACACATGAATTCAAGGCAGAAAGCTTATAGGAAACTGGAATAATGACAGAAGAGAAATGCCATAGTTTCACTATCAATGAAAAGGAAGAGATATCACAACAATAAATACCCATGTAGTCAGTCTCCACACAGAAACATGGAAAGCAGTAGCCAAGCATAAGTCAAACCTCCAAGCCTTAGTGGGAGGGAACATACATACAGCTCATAAAAGCATTGGCAAAAATACCAGTACAAGAAGAAGAGAGCAGCAACATCACAGCAAACAGAAAGGAAAGGTTGTTAAAAGGTGATACAGAGGAATTAACAAGATAGAAGACTTTTAATTCCACCTTCACTAACTTATAAGGGAGCAATACTCGTTACAAGGGCAAATAAACTCCTTGGCATACTGAAAAGTTCTCACAAGAAGAATTTGTTAACTTTATCAATTATGTGTCAAACTTCCCCTAATTAAGCATAGAGGATTACCTTGACTTGTGCAGGATCCTTGTAAGGCGCTTCTGGAGCATAAACCCTCAAAACATCTGCAATGCAGCAAGCTATCAGCAGCTGCACATCACGACTCGGGTATGAGAGAAAGAAATCATCAGCTATATGCATAGCTAGCGGGATATATTCCTGTGAAGAAGATGTAAATAACATAAATAATGCTTAGGTGCTGCTGCTTGCTAAACAAATCCATAATACCAAATCTTTGTTCCTCATTCTTAACACTCTGCTATTCTTTGTACTAATAATTTTGCTACATTGAAGCCTTCTCTCTTAAACATCAGGTATGTAATACCTTAAGGCTGTCCATTAACACTTGATCTATTAGCTAATTTCTTCATCATCTACTCAATTTATTTATTCATTCACCTATTCAGAATTTATTCATTTGCTCCTTTTATTCATTAATCACCTATCTATTGTCATCCTATTAACTCTTTCTCTCTCCACAATAATCAGTATATGTTCATATGTGATTTACAACTCAACGCTGGCTATCATACAACAGAGCTGCAAACATATTACGAACAGTTCTCAGAGATTTAAAGGGTTTTAAGCTTTCACCCCTGGACTGACCTGATAGGCACCATCATCCTGACCCATAGACTGCAATGTATGGGCCAAAGTCTTCAACCGGCGGATAAGCTCATCTGGACCAACATCTTCTGTCACTTCTCTACACCCAGGAGGATACAGTATGGTCAGGTTGTCACCGCGCCCCATCCTCACTCCCTGTTACAAAATATATGAAAGTGACATGAGCCAATAAAACATAAACTATATATCATATACAAGAGCCAAAAAAGAGGACAAATAAGAAGTGAGGTTACAGTGTACTAATGAACTTCAGAGACAATAAGAAAATGTTTTGGAATGTGAACAACAGTCAGAGGAAAACAAAACAAAAAAAATATGAATGACAGAGGATAGCAAATGGGGAAGTGGAGCAAGGAAAAGAATAATTAAAGGTGAGACAGAGTTAGTATTTTGGAGGACTTATAAATGTATTAAGACAATGGTGTAGCACACATGGTGTGCTTGAGCTGAATTGGGATGTGCAGTGGGACAGTCATAGCAACTGCTATGGTGAAAAGGGGCAAAGTAGCAAAAGCTTTGTGCAAGACTGTGTTAAAGTATCAAGAGTGGATAATAGCTCTGTTAAATTTCTTAAGAAAATGGGATGGCTGGAGTAGATTGGTTTAGTTATGCTATGCTATATCTATATGGATAAAGATAAAGTGCCTGAGGACTGACAGAATGCGTGTATAATACCCTTGGTAAATGGAATGGGAGAATAAATGAAATTCTGAATTATAGAGATATACGTATGCTAATTATATGGTAAATTATATGGGAGGGTGTTGATTGAGAGGGTGAAGGCATGTACAGAGCAGCAGATTGGGGAAGAGCAGTGCGGTTTCAGAAGTGGTAGAGGATGTGTGGATCAGGTGTTTGCTTTGAAGAATGTATGTGAGAAATACTTAGAAAAGCAAATGGATTTGTATGTAGCATTTATGGATCTGGAGAAGGCATATGATAGAGTTGATAGAGATGCTCTGTGGAAGGTATTAAGAATATATGGTGTGGGAGGCAAGTTGTTAGAAGCAGTGAAAAGTTTTTATCGAGGATGTAAGGCATGTGTACGTGTAGGAAGAGAGGAAAGTGATTGGTTCTCAGTGAATGTAGGTTTGCGGCAGGGGTGTGTGATGTCTCCATGGTTGTTTAATTTGTTTATGGATGGGGTTGTAAGGGAGGTAAATGCAAGAGTCCTGGAAAGAGGGGCAAGTATGAAGTCTGTTGGGGATGAGAGAGCTTGGGAAGTGAGTCAGTTGTTGTTCGCTGATGATACAGCGCTGGTGGCTGATTCATGTGAGAAACTGCAGAAGCTGGTGACTGAGTTTGGTAAAGTGTGTGGAAGAAGAAAGTTGAGAGTAAATGTGAATAAGAGCAAGGTTATTAGGTACAGTAGGGGTGAGGGTCAAGTCAATTGGGAGGTGAGTTTGAATGGAGAAAAACTGGAGGAAGTGAAGTGTTTTAGATATCTGGGAGTGGATCTGTCAGCGGATGGAACCATGGAAGCGGAAGTGGATCATAGGGTGGGGGAGGGGGCGAAAATTTTGGGAGCCTTGAAAAATGTGTGGAAGTCGAGAACATTATCTCGGAAAGCAAAAATGGGTATGTTTGAGGGAATAGTGGTTCCAACAATGTTGTATGGTTGCGAGGCGTGGGCTATCGATAGAGATGTGCGCAGGAGGATGGATGTGCTGGAAATGAGATGTTTGAGGACAATGTGTGGTGTGAGGTGGTTTGATCGAGTAAGTAACGTAAGGGTAAGAGAGATGTGTGGAAATAAAAAGAGCGTGGTTGAGAGAGCAGAAGAGGGTGTTTTGAAATGGTTTGGGCACATGGAGAGAATGAGTGAGGAGAGATTGACCAAGAGGATATATGTGTCGGAGGTGGAGGGAACGAGGAGAAGAGGGAGACCAAATTGGAGGTGGAAAGATGGAGTGAAAAAGATTTTGTGTGATCGGGGCCTGAACATGCAGGAGGGTGAAAGGAGGGCAAGAAATAGAGTGAATTGGAGTCATGTGGTATGCAGGGGTTGACGTGCTGTCAGTGGATTGAAGCAAGGCATGTGAAGCGTCTGGGGTAAACCATGGAAAGCTGTGTAGGTATGTATATTTGCGTGTGTGGACGTGTGTATGTACATGTGTATGGGGGGGGGGGTTGGGCCATTTCTTTCGTCTGTTTCCTTGCGCTACCTCGCAAACGCGGGAGACAGCGACAAAGTATAAAAAAAAAAAAAGTATGCTAATTACACCTAGTGTTCAAGACGGTGGTAGCAGACACAAAACACCTAACTGGATAGGTGCAACGTGATATCAGCTGAGGTAGAGGGTGTGTGGAAGAGGAGTTTGCTTTGAAGAATGTGTGTAAAAAAAATACTTAAGAGACAGAGAAAGACTTCCAATGAGCATTTATGGATCTGGAGAAAGCACTTGCTAATACAGACAGAAATAATTTGTGGAAGGTGATACAAAAATATGAGGCAAGTGAAAAGTTACAACATAAAATGAGGGATTTCTTACCAAAAGAGTATGGAACATGTACAAGTTGGAAGGGAGGAGGGTGAGCAGTTCCTAGTTGAGTCTGTGTCAAGGATGTGTTATGTCACCACAGTTGGCTAATCTGTTTATGGATAGGGAGTGAAGTGAGGTGAATGAAAGGGCCTTGGAATGAAGGGTGGCTCTATAGTATGTTGGGGATGAAGAGGGATGAGAGATGAATCAACTGTTGCTGCAGATGACAAAGGCCTGATAGGCACTCCAGAGGGAATCTCCCAAAGCTGGTGACAAAGGTTGGGACAATGTATGATAGAAGAAAGTTAAGAGTGAATGTGAACGACACTAAGGTAGAGAGGTACAGCATGGTATGAGAGAGAGAGAATGGACTGAAAGCAAATTCTGACGGGGAGGAACTGGAGGAGATAGAGTGCTTTAGGTACTGTATCTTGGATTGGACATGACAGTTGATTGAACAATGACTACTGTAGTGAGGCTCAAGGTGGAAGAGGGGGCAAAGCTCCCAAGTGCACAAATTAACAAGTGAAAGGAGAGGTCTGTGTCTGTAAGGGCAAAAATGGGAAGTTTCATGATACAGTATAGTAGTCCTCACAATGATATATGGATACGATATCTTGGGTCTCAGCTGCAAAAGAAAAGAAAAGGATGGATGTGGTGGAAATAAAATGACTAAAGACATTATAGTGTAAAGAGTGTTGACTGCACAAGGAATGACACTTTCAGGGAAAGATGTGGTAATACATGCAGTCTGACAGAGAAGGCTGACCTTGGTATGCTGAAATATATTTTAGGCATATGTAGAGGATCAAAGAAAAGACTGACCCACATACCCATGAGTACCTACAATGAGATTTTGCCATTAATGCAGGGCTAATGTGCAGCAATCACTGCTTAATTTTACTGAATAATGATGCTTCTCTTGACTGTCTATCATCTTCCCATCAATTGTTTCACTTGTACAGTATAACGCTATTTCATTAGACATGCTCCTCTGGCAGAGCATTCATTCTAGATCCATCTAGTGCTGTCTTCAACCATGAGTCTAATATTCTTTTGAAATTTTTGGAGTCAAACCTTTCATTTTCCTTAGTTCACCAAAGTTTTCACCAGGCAATCACATATCTTTTCTGAAATCAACTATATCTTCCTCCATTAGTTGCCATCAAACTTAAAAAAAAAAAAATGTTCTTTAAGCTTTCTATTTTCTACATGGCATATATTCTTATGCATCTCTCTTTTTTACATTCAAGTAGCCATAGTTCTTTTAATCCTTCACAATAGTTCAAATGTTCCTAACCAATTAACTGTAAAGTGTTTCTGTGCTTTCTACATCTTAAATATTTCAATCTGTTTTACTGGGGACTATACAGCACAGCAGTATTTCTATCTATCTATCTAGCTATCTATATCTCTGACATGTTCCTCTCTGGAGCTCCCTCAAGGGGGTGACCACGGCAATAGAGTCTCCATAACCAGTGAACTCCAGTATTCAATACTCAGGTGTACTATTTTCATACATGTTCACCATTTCTCCATTACCAAGATACATTTTTCAAGCATGTCCATCATTTCTCACATTACCAAGATAGTACTAAAAACAGTTGAAGAAATGGCCTCATTCACTAACGTACACTCTCATGTATAATATTAACACCAAAACCATAGCCCCCATGATCAAAAAGGGCCCCACAAACCTTTCAGTGTTTTCCCATGACCACTTAATATGGCTGGTTCAGCCCACTGACAACACACTGTACTTTGTAAACCACATCACTTCAATTCCCTCTATCCCTCTGTCTGCCTCACACCCACCAGCAGGTTCAGGCCCTGAGCTTACAAAGCATCTTTCACTCCATCCTTCCACCTCTACTTTTCCACGTTCTCTCCACTTTTGACATGTATACCTTCTTAGTCATCCATTCCTCACTCATCCTCTTCATATATCTAACCCATTTCAGCACATCCTCTTCAGCTCTCTCATAATACTCCTCAATATACTACTTCTCTCATACTTTATCATTTCTTATTCAATCAACCCTCCTCAAGCTACATGTTGTCTTTAAACATTTCATTTTCAACACATTCTATCATCACATCCATACTACACAAATGGGACTAATAAACATCTTTGCCTTTAAAGACATTCCTCAATGTGCCCAAAACCTTTACCCCCTTATCCATCCTATGACTCATTTCAGCTCTTACAGTTCCATTCACTGCTATATCCACTCCAAGGTAACTAAAACACTCCACTTCCTCTGACTTCTATCCATTCAAACACATATTCCAAAACCCTGTCTTTTTCCACTGCTAAACACAATAAACTTGCTTTTATTCACATTTGCACACTACTTCCTCCTTTCAAACACTCCCAAATTCAGACACCAGCCTCAGCAGATTATCATTTAACACTGCATCATCAACGAACCAAGGACTCACTTCCTAGGTCCCCTCCATCTCTAGCAGACTGCATGCCTCTTCCTCTCTCAAAGACCCTTGCATTCACCTCCCTCACAAACTCCATTGGCCAACTTTAAACAGATGAAGGTATTTTTACATATGACTGTCAGGAGGTGAGTGAAATTCTAAAAATGCAATAAGAAGTGGTACTCAGTGAGCCAAAAACCACAATAAAGAAAAATGACCGAGTAGACTTCTATATTTACAGTAATCCCCAATGATGCACAAAGCAGATATCACCACCTTAACACAGGATTGTGAGAGGGCCATTGAGAGTATGCCCAGGCACTTAGTCCCAGGCCAGGACTCATAGAACAGTCCTTATATAAAGAAATATAAAACACCTCTACTACAGAAGCTCTTAATATCCTCTGGTGTAAAAGTCCAGATTCTGGTATCATCATCAAGACTGAAATTTGACTCACATTGCCCCCGTCCCACAAAGGTTAAAGCAAAGAGGTCCCAAAAAAACATTGACTGACAGCATTAACATTGCACATTAATAAAATATTTGAAATAGTTGTAAGAGTCAAACTGACTGGATTTTTGGAAGAGAACAATTTACATAAACTAGAACATGGTTTCAGGGCTGGGAGATCCTGCCTCTCTCAGTTGCTTGACCACTATAGTAGGATCGTTGAAGCTCTGGAAAGCAAACAAAATGCTGGTGTGATTAACATAAACTTATCATCTGACAAATGTGACCATGATGTCTTAGGATGTAAAATGTGAGATGAGAATAATCAGAAAAACTGTGAGATGGATATACAACTTTTTAACTAAGAGATCACAATATTCAGTTGTTAATAATGACATCTCCAGTGCCTCCACAGAAATAAGCTAAGTCCACCAAGAAACTGTACTTGCACTCCTCCTGTTCCTCATTCTTATATGTGAAAATGACACAAGCATGTGCTACAGTTTCATATAATCCTTTGCAGATGAGACAACAAGAATGAAAATCACATCAACAGAGGATGCTGAAAGACTCTGAAAAAGGATAAACCTAAACCAAGTCTAACTAGGCAACCATGAAAAACGTGCTTTTCATGGGGATAAGTTTCAACTCCTCCAGTATGGAGAAAATGAAGAAACCAATAACAATGCAGAATACCAGAGACTCAGACCCTAGCATAAACCAGTTGAATAACATGAAAGACCTTAAGAGTAATAAAGTACAATAACCTAACCTTTAGTGAACATAACAAAACAATGGTTGCTTCCTGGAGTAGGATGGTGGGCTTTCACAAGAAGAAAAACCAATGGTGATATCATTCAAGGTTCTAATTCTTTCACAAACTGAACAATGCTGTACTCTAACATCACCCTACAAAGCAGTCAAAATTGCAGAATAAGATGCTGTTCACAGATCTTTCACAGCCCATATTAATTTGGTTAAGGAACTAAATTATTGGCAACTGCCAATATCTATGAGGCTATACTCCCTGTAAAAAGGTATAGTTCTCAACTTATACTCGGATATAACATCCTAATGGCACAAAAGACATGGAAGACATTATACAATACTACCTTTGAAACCAAAAGGTACAATAAGCATAAAAAGATAAAACAACTTAACCATCCAGGACCCAAGATTTTTCCACACCTTGCCTGCTATCATCAGAAACAGGGAAGGAGATGTAAAAGTGAAAGTAGCAAGAAGACAAGAGGAAGGTGAAGGGTTGAAAAATCAGGCAAATGAGAGTTGGAGTGAGTGAGTTCAGTAAAGTTCAGTGCGAATAAGATGTTTTAGGAGTTTAATAGTGTGTCAAAACAAGAGAGCAAATAGGAAAATCAGTGGGGGAGGAAGAGGTAACAAATGGTGATAAAGTAAGCAGGAGATGGAGTGGGTGTTTTTGGAGGACTGAGGAATGTTACTGATGATACCGTGACAGATGTAGGGTGTTTGGGTCAGGGTGGTATGCAAAATGAGAGTCAAGGAGAGTGGTTTGGAAAAGAGAGATGAGGTGGTGAAAGCCTTTTGTACAATGAACTGTGGCAAGAAAGCTAGAGTGGACGGTATTCCAGAAGAATTTCTTAAGAAAAGGAGTTACTATGTGGCTGATTGGTTAGTTAGGTTAGTTAGATTTTTGCATGTGTGGATCATGGTGACAGTGCTGGAGCAATGGTAGAATGCATGTATGGTGCCACTGTATTAATGCAAGAGGGATAAAGGTGAGTGTTCAGACTAAAAAGGTATAAGTTCGCTGAGTGTACCTGGTAAGTTGTGTGTGAGAATAGTGATCATGAAGGAGAAGGCATGTAAAGAGCATCAGATTAAAGAGAAACAGCATGATTTCAGAGGTGGTAGAGGATGTGTGGATTGGGTGTTTGATTCAAATAATGCCTGTGAGAAACACTTAGAGAAACAGATGGATAAGTATATTGAATTTATAGATCTGGAGAAAGAATATGATAAGGTTAAGAGATACCTTGTTGAAGGTCTGGACAATATATGGTGAGAGAGGAAAGTGTTAGAAGCAGTAAAAAGTATATATCAAGGGTGTATGAGTAGGAAGAGAGGAGAGTGTGTGGTTCCAAGCGATGGTTAGTCTGCAGCAGGGGTGTGTGATGTCACCTTAGCTGTAAAATTCGTTCTGGATGGGGAATTAAAGGAGGTAAATACGAGAATCTTGGAGAGAGGGGCAAGTATGCAGCCTGTAGGGAATGAGAGGACCTGGAAGTGAATCAGTTGTTGTGTGCTGATGATGCAGCACTGGTGGCATATTCAAGTGAAAAACTGCAGAAAATGGTGACTGAGTTTGGAAAAGTCTGTGAAAGGAGGCAGTTAAGAGTAAATGTGAATAAGAGCAAGGTTATTGGGTTTAGCAGGATTGAGGTGGGGTGGCGACAGGAATGAATGAAGGCAGCAAGTATGAATATGTACATGTGTGTATATGTATATGTCTGTGTATGTATATGTATGTATACGTTGAAATGTATATGTATGTATATGTGCGTGTATGGGAGTTTATGTACATACATGTGTATGTGGGTGGGTTGGGCCATTCCTTGTCTGTTTCCATGCGCTACCTCGCCAACGCGGGAGACGGCGATTAAGTATAATAAATCATTTATCTATTTATTTTGCTTTGTCACTGTCTCCCGCGTTAGTGAGGTAGCGCAAGGAAACAGACGAAAGAATGGCCCAAACCAACCACATACACATGTATGTACATACACATACACAAACGCACATATACATACCTATACATCTTAACGTATACATACATATACACACACAGACATATACATATATACACATGTACATAATTCATACTGTCTGCCTTTATTCATTCCCATCGCCACCCCGCCACACATAAAATAACAACCCCGTTCCCCCTCATGTGCGCGAGGTAGCGCTAGAAAAAGACAACAAAGGCCACATTCGTTCACACTCAGTCTCTAGCTGTCATGTAATAATGCACCGAAACCATAGCTCCCTTTCCACATCCAGGCCCCACAAAACTCTCCATGGTTTACCCCAGACGCTTCACATGCCCTGTTTCAATCCATTGACAGCATGTCGACCCCGGTATACCACATTGTTCCAATTCACTCTATTCCTTGCACGCCTTTCACACTCCTGCATGTTCAGGCCCCAATCACTCAAAATCTTTTTCACTCCATCTTTCCACCTACAATTTGGTCTCCCACTTCTCGTTCCCTCCACCTCTGACACATATATCCTCTTGGTCAATCTTTCCTCACTCATTCTCTCCATATATATATGTTTTTTTGTTCTGCTTTGTTGCTGTCTCCCGCGTTAGCGAGGTAGCGCAAGGAAACAGACGAAAGAATGGCCCAACCAGCCCACATATATACATTATACATATAACCATATATATATATATATATATATATATATATATATATATATATATATATTTTTTTTTTTTTTTTTTTTTTATACTTTGTCGCTGTCTCCCGCGTTTGCGAGGTAGCGCAAGGAAACAGACGAAAGAAATGGCCCAACCCCCCCCCCCATACACATGTACATACACACGTCCACACACGCAAATATACATACCTACACAGCTTTCCATGGTTTACCCCAGACGCTTCACATGCCTTGCTTCAATCCACTGACAGCACGTCAAGCCCTGTATACCACATGACTCCAATTCACTCTATTTCTTGCCCTCCTTTCACCCTCCTGCATGTTCAGGCCCCGATCACACAAAATCTTTTTCACTCCATCTTTCCACCTCCAATTTGGTCTCCCTCTTCTCCTCGTTCCCTCCACCTCCGACACATATATCCTCTTGGTCAATCTCTCCTCACTCATTCTCTCCATGTGCCCAAACCATTTCAAAACACCCTCTTCTGCTCTCTCAACCACGCTCTTTTTATTTCCACACATCTCTCTTACCCTTACGTTACTTACTCGATCAAACCACCTCACACCACACATTGTCCTCAAACATCTCATTTCCAGCACATCCATCCTCCTGCGCACATCTCTATCCATAGCCCACGCCTCGCAACCATACAGCATTGTTGGAACCACTATTCCCTCAAACATACCCATTTTTGCTTTCCGAGATAATGTTCTCGACTTCCACACATTTTTCAAGGCTCCCAAAATTTTCGCCCCCTCCCCCACCCTATGATCCACTTCCGCTTCCATGGTTCCATCCGCTGACAGATCCACTCCCAGATATCTAAAACACTTCACTTCCTCCAGTTTTTCTCCATTCAAACTCACCTCCCAATTGACTTGACCCTCACCCCTACTGTACCTAATAACCTTGCTCTTATTCACATTTACTCTCAACTTTCTTCTTCCACACACTTTACCAAACTCAGTCACCAGCTTCTGCAGTTTCTCACATGAATCAGCCACCAGCGCTGTATCATCAGCGAACAACAATTGACTCACTTCCCAAGCTCTCTCATCCCCAACAGACTTCATACATATATATATATATTTTTTTTGTCGCTGTCTCCCGCGTTTGCGAGGTAGCGCAAGGAAACAGACGAAAGAAATGGCCCAACACACCCCCATACACATGTAATACATACGTCCACACACGCAAATATACATACCTACAAAGCTTTCCATGGTTTACCCCAGACGCTTCACATGCCCTGATTCAATCCACTGACAGCACGTCAACCCCGGTATACCGCATCGATCCAATTCACTCTATTCCTTGCCCTCCTTTCACCCTCCTGCATGTTCAGGCCCCGATCACACAAAATCTTTTTCACTCCATCTTTCCACCTCCAATTTGGTCTCCCACTTCTCCTCGTTTCCTCCACCTCCGACACATATATCCTCTTGGTCAATCTTTCCTCACTCATTCTCTCCATATGCCCAAACCATTTCAAAACACCCTCTTCTGCTCTCTCAACCACGCTCTTTTTATTTCCACACATCTCTCTTACCCTTACGTTACTTACTCGATCAAACCACCTCACACCACACATTGTCCTCAAACATCTCATTTCCAGCACATCCATCCTCCTGCGCACAACTCTATCCATAGCCCACGCCTCGCAACCATACAACATTGTTGGAACCACTATTCCTTCAAACGTACCCATTTTTGCTTTCCGAGATAATGTTCTCGACTTCCACACATTCTTCAAGGCTCCCAGAATTTTCGCCCCCTCCCCCACCCTATGATCCACTTCCGCTTCCATGGTTCCATCCGCTGCCAGATCCACTCCCAGATATCTAAAACACTTCACTTCCTCCAGTTTTTCTCCATTCAAACTCACCTCCCAATTGAATTGACCCTCAACCCTACTGTACCTAATAACCTTGCTCTTATTTACATTTACTCTTAACTTTCTTCTTTCACACACTTTACCAAACTCAGTCACATATACACATATACGTCTGTAAGTAGGAGAGATGGCCAGAGAGCATTATTGGATTACGTGTTAATTGACAGGCACGCGAAAGAGAGACTTTTGGATGTTAATGTGCTGAGAGGTGTAACTGGAGGGATGTCTGATCATTATCTTGGGGAGGCAAAGGTGAAGATTTGTATGGGTTTTCAGAAAAGAAGAGAGAATGTTGGGGTGAAGAGGGTGGTGAGAGTAAGTGAGCTTGGGAAGGAGACTTGTGTGAGGAAGTACCAGGAGAGACTGAGTACAGAATGGAAAAAGGTGAGAACAAAGGAGGTAAGGGGAGTGGGAGAGGAATGGGACGTATTTAGGA
The DNA here is from genome assembly GCF_036320965.1 of Panulirus ornatus. Lineage (NCBI taxonomy): Eukaryota > Metazoa > Arthropoda > Malacostraca > Decapoda > Palinuridae > Panulirus > Panulirus ornatus. The sequence continues at coordinate 8,512,913 of NC_092233.1, read as the reverse complement.
AAGCAGTGATGGCTTGCACAAAAGATGCTTGTGGCATGAGAACAGTGGGAGGTGGGTTGATTAGAAAGGGTAGTGAGTGGTGGGATGAAGTAAGATTATTAGTGAAAGAGAAGAGAGAGGCATTTGGACGATTTTTGCAGGGAAAAAATGCAAATGAGTGGGAGATGTATAAAAGAAAGAGACAGGAGGTCAAGAGAAAGGTGCAAGAGGTGAAAAAGAGGGCAAATGAGAGTTGGGGTGAGAGAGTATCATTAAATTTTAGGGAGAATAAAAAGATGGTCTGGAAGGAGGTAAATAAAGTGCGCAAGACAAGGGAGCAAATGGGAACTTCAGTGAAGGGGCTAATGGGGAGGTGATAACAAGTAGTGGTGATATGAGGAGATGAAGTGAGTATTTTGAAGGTTTGTTGAATGTGTTTGATGATAGAGTGGCAGATATAGGGTGTTTTGGTCGAGGTGGTGTGCAAAGTGAGAGGGTTAGGGAAAATGATTTGGTAAACAGAGAAGAGGTAGTAAAAGCTTTGCGGAAGATGAAAGCCGGCAAGGCAGCAGGTTTGGATGGTATTGCAGTGGAATTTATTAAAAAAGGGGTGACTGTATTGTTGACTGGTTGGTAAGGTTATTTAATGTATGTATGATTCATGGTGAGGTGCCTGAGGATTGGCGGAATGCGTGCATAGTGCCATTGTACAAAGGCAAAGGGGATAAGAGTGAGTGCTCAAATTACAGAGGTATAAGTCTGTTGAGTATTCCTGGTAAATTATATTGACTGAGAGGGTGAAGGCATGTACAGAGCATCAGATTGGGGAAGAGCAGTGTGGTTTCAGAAGTGGTAGAGGATGTGTGCATCAGGTGTTTGCTTTGAAGAATGTATGTGAGAAATACTTAGAAAAGCAAATGGATTTGTATGTAGCATTTATGGATCTGGAGAAGGCATATGATAGAGCTGATTGAGATGCTCTGTGGAAGGTACTAAGAATATATGGTGTGGGAGGAAAGTTGTTAGAAGCAGTGAAACGTTTTTATCGAGGATGTAAGGCATGTGTAAGTGTAGGAAGAGAGGAAAGTGATTGGTTCTCAGTGAATGTAGGTTTGTGGCAGGGGTGTGTGATGTTTAACTTGTTTATGGATGGGGTTGTTAGGGAGGTGAATGCAAGAGTTTTGGAAAGAGGGGCAAGTTTGAAGTCTGTTGGGGATGAAAGAGCTTGGGAAGTGAGTCAGTTGTTGTTCGCTGATGATACAGCGCTTGTGGCTGATTCATGTGAGAAACTGCAGAAGCTGGTGACTGAGTTTGGTAAAGTATGTGAAAGAAGAAAGTTAAGAGTAAATGTGAATAAGAGCAAGGTTATTAGGTACAGTAGGGTTGAGGGTCAAGTCAATTGGGAGGTAAGTTTGAATGGAGAAAAACTGGAGGAAGTGAAGTGTTTTAGATATCTGGGAGTGGATCTGGCAGCGGATGGAACCATGGAAGCGGAAGTGAATCATAGGGTGGGGGAGGGGGCGAAAATCCTGGGAGCCTTGAAGAATGTGTGGAAGTCGAGAACATTATCTCCGAAAGCAAAAAGGGTATGTTTGAAGGAATAGTGGTTTCAACAATGTTGTATGGTTGCGAGGCGTGGGCTATGGATAGAGTTGTGCACAGGAGGGTGGATGTGCTGGAAATGAGATGTTTGAGGACAATATTTGGTGTGAGGTGGTTTGATCGAGTAAACAATGTAAGAGTAAGAGAGATGTGTGGAAATAAAAAGAGCGTGGTTGAGAAAGCAGAAGAGGGTGTTTTGAAATGGTTTGGGCACATGGAGAGAATGAGTGAGGAAAGATTGACCAAGAGGATATATGCGTCGGAGGTGGAGGGAACCAGGAGAAGTGGGAGACCAAATTGGAGGTGGAAAGATGGAGTGAAAAAGATTTTGAGTGATCGGGGCCTGAACATGCAGGAGGGTGAAAGGCGGGCAAGGAATAGAGTAAATTGGATCGATGTGGTATACCGGGGTTGACGTGCTGTCAATGGATTGAATCAGGGCATGTGAAGCGTCTGGGGTAAAACATGGAAAGTTCTGTGGGGCCTGGATGTGGAAAGGGAGCTGTGGTTTCGGGCATTATTGCATGACAGTTAGAGACTGAGTGTGAACAAATGGGGCCTTTGTTGTCTTTTCCTAGCACTACCTCGCACACATGAGGGGGGAGGGGGATGTTATTCCATGTGTGGCGAGGTGGCGATAGGAATGAATAAAGGCAGACAGTGTGAATTGTGTGCATGTGTATATATGTATGTGTCTGTGTGTGTATATATATGTGTACATTGAGATATATGGGTATGTATATTTGCGTGTGTGGACGTGTATGTATATACATGTGTATGGGGGTGGGTTGGGCCATTTCTTTCATCTGTTTCCTTGCGCTACCTTGCAAACACGGGAGACAGCAACAAAGCAAAATAATATAATAATAATAATATATACACGGGAGACAGCGACAAAGCAAAATAATATAATAATAATAATAATAATAATATATACACACATGTATATTCTTTTCATATTTAATCACCATTTCCCACACTAGCATGGAGGCACCAGGAGCTGATGAAGAAAGGCCGCACTTATACACATCCACTCTCTAACTGTCACGTGTAATGCATCAAAGCCACAACTCTCTATCCATAACCAAGGCCCAGACAGCTTTCCACGGTTTATCCTGAATGTTTCACATGCACTGGTTCAGTCAACCGGCAGTATAATGACCCAAGTATACCACATCATTCCAATGTCCTTTATCCTTTGCACAACTTTCACATTCCTGCATATTCTGGCCCTGATCACTCAAAATCTTTTCCATTCCATCCTTCCATCTCCAATTCAGTCTCCCATTCTCCTTGCTCCATCCACTTCTGAAGCATATGTCCTCTCTGTCAACTTTTCCTCACTTGTTCTCTCCATATGTCCAAACCATTTCAGCACACCCTCTTCTGCTCTCTCAATCACGCTCTTTTTATTACCACTTTACTCTTTCCTTTCTTTACTTATTCTATCAAACAAACTCACACCACAATTCCTTAAATATTTCGTTTCCAAAACACTTACCCTCCTCTTCACAGCCTTATCTATACCTTATCCCTTACATCTATAAAATATTGTTTGACCTAAACCTTCACACATACCCATTTTTGCCCTCACAGATAACTTTCTTTTCAAACACTCTTCAGCACTTGAAGAATCTTTGCCCCCTCACCCACCCTATGATTTACTTCCGCCTCCATGGTTCCATTCATAGTCATGTCCATTACCAGGAATCTAAAACTCTTCACTTCCTTAAAGTTTTCTAAATACAAACTCACACTCCAACAAACCTATCCCTCAACCCCTTCCTATTATTCACATATACTCTCAACATTCACTCTACACACACCCTTCCAAAGTCAGTCACCAACTTTTGCAGTTTCTCTCTCAAATATGCCACCAGTGCTGTACCATAAACAAACAACTGACTCAGGTCCCAGGCCCTCTCATCCCCCCTCATACTGCATACTTGCTCCTAACTCCAAGACTCTCACATTTACTTCCCTCATTACCCCACCCATAAACAAACTGAACAATCATGTGGTGACATCACACACCCCTGCCAGAGACCAGCCTTCATTTGGAACTATTCAATATCCTCTCTTCCTACTTGTACACATACCTTACACCCTTGATGAAAACTTCTATGCTTCTAGCAACTTTCCTCCCACACCATATCTTATCAAGATCTTCCACATGCATTCCCCAGATCCATAAAGCCACATACAAATCCATCTGTTTCTCTTAGTATTTTCAAACACATTACTTTAAAACAAACACCTGTTCCACACATTCTCTACCACTTCTAAATCACATTCCTCCTCCCCATTCTGATATTCTGTACATGCCTCCATCCTCTCAATCAATACTCTACAATACAATACAACAGGTACACTCAACAAACTTATACCTCTGTAGTTTGAGCACTCACCTTTATTCCCCTTATCTTTATAAAATGTCATATAGATGCATTCCAATAATCGTCAGACACCTTAACATGATCCATACACAAAATGAAAACCATTACCAACCAATCAACAGCACAGTCACCCCCTTCCCTGATAAATTCATCTGCAATACTATCCACTCCAGCTGCCTTGCTACATTTCCTCTCACACAAGGCTTTCACCACCTATTATCTCTTCACTAAACCACTCTCCATGACTCTCTCACTTAGCATACAGCTCCAACCCAAATATCCTACATATGCCACTCTATCATCAAAGAAATCTATCTAAGTTTTTCAAAATACTCTCTCCCACGTAACTTCATTATCCATTAAAAATTCCCCTATTGCCTTCTTCACAGATGTTCCTATTTGTTCTCTTGGTTTCTGCACATTATTAACCTCCTTCCAGTATATCTTTTATTCTCCCTAAAGTTTACTGATACTTGCTCACCCCAACTCTTATATACCCTCCTTTTCAACCCCTGCACCTTCCTCTTGCCCTCCTTCCACTTTCTCTTAAACATCCCTAAATCATTTGCACTCCTTTCCCATAAGTACTGCCCAAATGCCTCTCTTTTCACCTTCACTAACAACTTTACCTCCTCATCCTACCTCTCACTACCTTTTCGAACCTGCTCACTTCCCACCTCTTGCATGCCACATGCATCTCTCGCACATAGCAGCAATGCTTGCCTAAATACCTCCCATTTTTCATCCACTTCCCTAGCTTCATTTTCTCTCAACTTTTGCCAATCTCCACTCAATCTCTCCTGGTATTTCTTCACACAAGTCTCTTTTCCAAGATTACTTACTCTCATGAATCTCTCCTAATCAACACCATTTCCTCATCCAAAAACCTCTGAAGATGTGGTACCACACATAAGTCCTGAGAATTCTCTTCTTTCCTTTTCCTAGTAATGTTTCTGCATATAGTATATGTGTATGTATATATGATTTACCCCAGATGTCTCACGTGCCCTGGTTCAGTCCACTGACAGCACGTCAACCTCAGTATACCACATCATTCAAATTCATTCAATTCCTTGCATGCCTGTCACCCTCCTGCATGTTCAGGCCCCAATCACTCAAAATCTTTTTCAATCCATCCTACTAACTCTAATTTGGTCTCCTGCTTCTCCTTGTTCCCTCTACTTCTGAGACACATCCTCTTTGTTGACCTTTCCTCTCTGATTCTCTTCACATGTCCAAACCATTTCAACACACCCTCTTCTGCTCCCTCAACCACACTCTTTACATTGCCACAAATCTCTCTTACCCTTTCATTACTTACTTGATCAAAACACCTCACACCACATATTGTCCACAAACATTTCATTTCCAGCACATCCACCCTCCTCCACACAACCTCACAACCATATATATTGTTGGAACCACTATTTCTTCAAACATATTCATTTTTGCTCTCCAAGATATAAAGTTTTCTCTTTCCACACATTCTTCATCACTCCTAGAACCTTCGCCCCTTCCCCACCTTATGACTCTCTTTCACTTCCATGGTTCCATTTGCTGCCAAGTCCACTCCCAGATATCATCTGGCACCTCATCATGCTCCATACATACACTGAATATCCTTAAAACCAATCAGCAACACAGACAACACCTTTCTTTTCTTAAGGAATTCAAGTGCAGTATCACCCACTCCAGCCACCTTACCACAATTCATCTAACACAAGGCTTTCACCACCTCTTCTATCTACACCAAAACACTCACCATGACTCTCACTTCATATACCATCCTGACCAAAACACCCTACATCTGCCAATCTATCATCAAACACGTTCAATAGTCTTTCAAAATAATCACTCCATTTCCTACTCACTTCATCACTACCCCCATCACCAATGTTCCCATTTGTTCTCTTGTCTTGCACATATCATTTACCAATTTCCATAGAATTTTTCCATTCTTAAAGTTTAATGATACTCTCACCCCAACTCTCATTTGACCTCTTCATCAACCCCTCCATCTTCCTCTTAACCTCCAGCCATTTTCTCTAATACAACTCCCAATCATCTGCACTCCTTTGTATGTACCACCCAAATGCCTCTTTTTTTTTTTTCTTTCACATCATAAGCAACTTTACTTCATCCCACCACTCATTACCCTTTCTAACCTGCCTTCCTTACAACTTTCACATGACATGCATCTCTTGCACATGCTATTTCTACTTCCCTAAATACTTCCCAATCCTCACCCACTCCCCTCATTTCATTTAGTCTCACATTTTGCCATTCTACACTCAATCTCTGCTGCAATATCTTTACACTTCTCCTTTCCAAGCTCACTCACTCTCACAGCTCTCTTCTCCCCAACAGTGTTTCCTCTTTTTCAAAAACCTCTATAAATCTTCACCCTCGCCTCCAGAAGATAGTGATCAGACATCCCACCAGCTGCTCCCTCAAAACATTTACAGCCCTAGTCTCACTCTTACAAACCTTTCACATGCCTATCAATTACAATAAATCTAATGATGCCCACTGAGCATCTCTCCTACTCGTATACGTATATTTGTGTATATGCCTCTTTTTAAACGAGGTGTTCCTAATCTCTAGTCTTTTTTCAGCACTAAACTTTACAAGCTGTCCACCATTTCCATTCACAGTACTGAATACCCCATGCATCCCAATTATACCCTCAACTGCCACATTACTTACCTTAACATTTAAATCACCGATTGTAAATACCTGGTCTTGTACATCAAAACTACTGACACACTCACTCAGCAGCTATCAAAACACTTTTTTTTATGTTGCCTGAGACAGCATGGGCAGCCGAGGCCCTTATCAAGGCCATCCCATCAATGCTATCAATGGACTGAACCAGGGCATGTGAAAAGTCTAGAGTAAACTATGGAAAGGTCTATGGGGCCTGGATGTGGATAGGGAACTGTGGTTTTGGTGCATTACACACGACAGCTAGAGATTGAATGTGGACAAATCTGACATTTTTTGTCTGTTTTCCTGGCACTACCTTGCTGAAGCAGGGGTATCAATGCTGTTTTCTGTGGGGAGAGGTAGCACCAAGAATGGATGAAGACAAGCACGAATATGTACATGTGTATATATGTTTATGTCTAAGTACATGCATGTATGGGTGTTTATATGTATGTGTGTGTGTGTGTGTGTGTGTGTGTGTGTGTGTGTGTGTGTGTGTGTTTGAAGGAATAGTGGTTCCAACAATGTTGTATGGTTGCGAGGCGTGGGCTATGGATAGAGTTGTGCGCAGGAGGATGGATGTGCTGGAAATGAGATGTTTGAGGACAATGTGTGGTGTGAGGTGGTTTGATCGAGTAAGTAACGTAAGGGTAAGAGAGATGTGTGGAAATAAAAAGAGCGTGGTTGAGAGAGCAGAAGAGGGTGTTTTGAAGTGGTTTGGGCACATGGAGAGAATGAGTGAGGAAAGATTGACCAAGAGGATATATGTGTCGGAGGTGGAGGGAACGAGGAGAAGAGGGAGACCAAATTGGAGGTGGAAAGATGGAGTGAAAAAGATTTTGTGTGATCGGGGCCTGAACATGCAGGAGGGTGAAAGGAGGGCAAGGAATAGAGTGAATTGGAGCGATGTGGTATACCGGGGTTGACGTGCTGTCAGTGGATTGAATCAAGGCATGTGAAGTGTCTGGGGTAAACCATGGAAAGCTGTGTAGGTATGTATATTTGCGTGTGTGGACGTATGTATATACATGTGTATGGGGGTGGGTTGGGCCATTTCTTTCGTCGAATATATATATATATATATTTATTTTTTTTAATTATACTTTGTCGCTGTCTCCTGCGTTTGCGAGGTAGCGCAAGGAAACAGACGAAAGAAATGGCCCAACCCCCCCATACACATGTATATACATACATCCACACATGCAAATATACATACCTACACAGCTTTCCATGGTTTACCCCAGACGCTTCACATGCCCTGATTCAATCCACTGACAGCACGTCAACCCCGGTATACCACATCGCTCCAATTCACTCTATTCCTTGCCCTCCTTTCACCCTCCTGCATGTTCAGGCCCCGATCACACAAAATCTTTTTCACTCCATCTTTCCACCTCCAATTTGGTCTCCCTCTTCTCCTCGTTCCCTCCACCTCCGACATATATATCCTCTTGGTCAATCTTTCCTCACTCATCCTCTCCATGTGCCCAAACCACTTCAAAACACCCTCTTCTGCTCTCTCAACCACGCTCTTTTTATTTCCACACATCTCTCTTACCCTTACGTTACTGACTCGATCAAACCACCTCACACCACACATTGTCCTCAAACATCTCATTTCCAGCACATCCATCCTCCTGCGCACTACTCTATCCATAGCCCACGCCTCGCAACCATACAACATTGTTGGAACCACTATTCCTTCAAACATACCCATTTTTGCTTTCCGAGATAATGTTCTCGACTTCCACACATTCTTCAAGGCTCCCAGAATTTTCGCCCCCTCCCCCACCCTATGATCCACTTCTGCTTCCATGGTTCCATCCGCTGCCAGATCCACTCCCAGATATCTAAAACACTTCACTTCCTCCAGTTTTTCTCCATTCAAACTCACCTCCCAATTGACTTGACCCTCAACCCTACTGTACCTAATAACCTTACTCTTATTGACATTTACTCTTAACTTTCTTCTTCCACACACTTTACCAAACTCAGTCACCAGCTTCTGCAGTTTCTCACATGAATCAGCCACCAGCGCTGTATCATCAGCGAACACCAACTGACTCACTTCCCAAGCTCTCTCATCCCCAACAGACTTCATACTTGCCCCTCTTTCCAAAACTCTTGCATTCACCTCCCTAACAACCCCATCCATAAACAAATTAAACAACCATGGAGACATCACACACCCCTGCCGCAAACCTACATTCACTGAGAACCAATCACTTTCCTCTCTTCCTACACGTACACATGCCTTACATCCTCGATAAAAACTTTTCACTGCTTCTAACAACTTGCCTCCCACACCATATATTCTTAATACCTTCCACAGAGCATCTCTATCAACTCTATCATATGCCTTCTCCAGATCCATAAATGCTACATACAAATCCATTTGCTTTTCTAAGTATTTCTCACATACATTCTTCAAAGCAAACACCTGATCCACACATCCTCTACCACTTCTGAAACCACACTGCTCTTCCCCAATCTGATGCTCTGTACATGCCTTCACCCTCTCAATCAATACCCTCCCATATAATTTACCAGGAATACTCAACAAACTTATACCTCTGTAATTTGAGCACTCACTCTTATCCCCTTTGCCTTTGTACAATGGCACTATGCACGCATTCCGCCAATCCTCAGGCACCTCACCGTGAGTCATACATACATTAAATAACCTTACCAACCAGTCAACAATACAGTCACCCCCTTTTTTAATAAATTCCACTGCAATACCATCCAAACCTGCTGCCTTGCCGGCTTTCATCTTCCGCAAAGCTTTTACTACCTCTTCTCTGTTTACCAAATCATTTTCCCTAACCCCCTCACTTTGCACACCACCTCGACCAAAACACCCTATATCTGCCACTCTATCATCAAACACATTCAACAAACCTTCAAAATACTCACTCCATCTCCTTCTCACATCACCACTACTTGTTATCACCTCCCCATTTGCGCCCTTCACTGAAGTTCCCATTTGCTCCCTTGTCTTACGCACTTTATTTACCCCCTTCCAGAACATCTTTTTATTCTCCCTAAAATTTATTGATACTCTCTCACCCCAACTCTCATTTGCCCTTTTTTTCACCTCTTGCACCTTTCTCTTGACCTCCTGTCTCTTTCTTTTATACGTCTCCCACTCAACTGCATTTTTTCCCTGCAAAAACCGTCCAAATGCCTCTCTCTTCTCTTTCAATAATACTCTTACTTCTTCATCCCACCACTCACTACCTTTTCTAATCAACCCACCTCCCACTCTTCTCATGCCACAAGCATCTTTTGCGCAATCCATCACTGATTCCCTAAATACATCCCATTCCTCCCCCACTCCCCTTACTTCCATTGTTCTCACCTTTTTCCATTCTGTACTCAGTCTCTCCTGGTACTTCCTCACACAAGTCTCCTTCCCAAGCTCACTTACTCTCACCACTCTCTTCACCCCAACATTCACTCTTTTTTTCTGAAAACCCATACAAATCTTCACCTTAGCCTCCACAAGATAATGATCAGACATCCCTCCAGTTGCACCTCTCAGCACATTAACATCCAAAAGTCTCTCTTTCGCGCGCCTGTCAATTAACACGTAATCCAATAACGCTCTCTGGCCATCTCTCCTACTTACATAAGTATACTTATATATATCTCGCTTTTTAAACCAGGTATTCCCAATCATCAGTCCTTTTTCAGCACATAAATCTACAAGCTCTTCACCATTTCCATTTACAGCACTGAACACCCCATGTATACCAATTATTCGCCATTTCCCGCGTTAGCGAGGTAGCGTTAAGAACAGAGGACTGGGCCTTTTTTGGAATATCCTCACCTGGCCCCCTCTGTTCCTTCTTTTGGAAAATCAAAAAAAACAAACAAGAGGGGAGGATTTCCAGCCCCCCGCTCCCTCCCCTTTTAGTCGCCTTTTACGATACGCAGGGAATACGTGGGAAGTACTCTTAATCCCCTATCCCCAGGGATAATTTTTTTTTTTTTTTTTTGCTTTGTCGCTGTCTCCCGCGTTTGCGAGGTAGCGCAAGGAAAACAGACAAAAGAATTGGCCCAACCCACCCCCATACACATGTCCACACACGCAAATATACATACCTACACAGCTTTCCATGGTTTACCCCAGACGCTTCACATGCCCTGATTCAATCCACTGACAGCACGTCAACCCCGGTATACCACATCGATCCAATTCACTCTATTCCTTGCCCTCCTTTCACCCTCCTGCATGTTCAGGCCCCGATCACACAAAATCTTTTTCACTCCATCTTTCCACCTCCAATTTGGTCTCCCACTTCTCCTCATTCCCTCCACCTCCAACACATATATCCTCTTGGTCAATCTTTCCTCACTCATTCTCTCCATGTGCCCAAACCATTTCAAAACACTCTCTTCTGCTTTCTCAACCACGCTCTTTTTATTTCCACACATCTCTCTTACCCTTACGTTACTTACTCGATCAAACCACCTCACACCACACATTGTCCTCAAACATCTCATTTCCAGCACATCCACCCTCCTGCGCACAACTCTATCCATAGCCCACGCCTCGCAACCATACAACATTGTTGGAACCACTATTCCTTCAAACATACCCATTTTTGTTTTCCGAGATACTGTTCTCGACTTCCACACATTCTTCAAGGCTCCCAGGATTTTCGCCCCCTCCCCCACCCTATGATCCACTTCCACTTCCATGGTTCAATCCGCTGCCAGATCCACTCCCAGATATCTAAAACACTTTACTTCCTCCAGTTTTTCTCCATTCAAACTTACCTCCCAATTGACTTGACCCTCAACCTGACTGTACCTAATAACCTTGCTCTTATTCATATTTACTCTTAACATTCTTCTCTCACACACTTTACCAAACTCAGTCACCAGCTTCTGCAGTTTCTCACATGAATCAGCCACCAGCGCTGTATCATCAGCGAACAACAACTGACTCACTTCCCAAGCTCTCCCATCCACAACAGGGATAATATATATATATATATATATATATATATATATATATTGGATTACGTGTTAATTGACAGGCGTGCGAAAGAGAGACTTTTGGATGTTAATGTGCAGAGAGGTGCAACTGGAGGGATGTCTGATCATTATCTTGTGGAGGCTAAGGTGAAGATTTGTATGGGTTTTCAGAAAAGAAGAGTGAATGTTGGGGTGAAGAGGGTGGTGAGAGTAAGTGAGCTTGGGAAGGAGACCTGTGTGAGGAAGTACCAAGAGAGACTGAGTACAGAATGGAAAAAGGTGAGAACAATGGAAGTAAGGGGAGTGGGGGAGGAATGGGATGTATTTAGGGAATCAGTGATGGATTGCGCAAAAGATGCTTGTGGCATGAGAACAGTGGGAGGTGGGTTGATTAGAAAGGGTAGTGAGTGGTGGGATGAAGAAGTAAGAGTATTAGTGAAAGAGAAGAGAGAGGCATTTGGACGGTTTTTTCAGGGAAAAAATGCAATTGAGTGGGAGATGTATAAAAGAAAGAGACAGGAGATCAAGAGAAAGGTGCAAGAGGTGAAAAAAAGGGCAAATGAGAGTTGGGGTGAGAGAGTATCATTAAATTTTAGGGAGAATAAAAAGATGTTCTGGAAGGAGGTAAATAAAGTGCGTAAGACAAGGGAGCAAATGGGAACTTCAGTGAAGGGCGCAAATGGGGAGGTGATAACAAGTAGTGGTGATGTGAGAAGGAGATGGAGTGAGTATTTTGAAGGTTTGTTGAATGTGTTTGATGATAGAGTGGCAGATATAGGGTGTTTTGGTCGAGGTGGTGTGCAAAGTGAGAGGGTTAGGGAAAATGATTTGGTAAACAGAGAAGAAGTAGTGAAAGCTTTGCGGAAGATGAAAGCCGGCAAGGCAGCAGGTTTGGATGGTATTGCAGTGGAATTTATTAAAAAAGGGGGTGACTGTATTGTTGACTGGTTGGTAAGGTTATTTAATGTATGTATGACTCATGGTGAGGTGCCTGAGGATTGGCAGAATGCGTGCATAGTGCCATTGTACAAAGGCAAAGGGGATAAGAGTGAGTGCTCAAATTACAGAGGTATAAGTTTGTTGAGTATTCCTGGTAAATTATATGGGAGGGTATTGATTGAGAGGGTGAAGGCATGTACAGAGCATCAGATTGGGGAAGAGCAGTGTGGTTTCAGAAGTGGTAGAGGATGTGTGGATCAGGTGTTTGCTTTGAAGAATGTATGTGAGAATTACTTAGAAAAGCAAATGGATTTGTATGTAGCATTTACGGATCTGGAGAAGGCATATGATAGAGTTGATAGAGATGCTCTGTGGAAGGTATTAAGAATATATGGTGTGGGAGGAAAGTTGTTAGAAGCAGTGAAAAGTTTTTATCGAGGATGTAAGGCATGTGTGCGTGTAGGAAGAGAGGAAAGTGATTGGTTCTCAGTGAATGTAGGTTTACGGCAGGGGTGTGTGATGTCTCCATGGTTGTTTAATTTGTTTATGGATGGGGTTGTTAGGGAGGTAAATGCAAGAGTTTTGGAAAGAGGGGCAAGTATGAAGTCTGCTGGGGATGAGAGAGCTTGGGAAGTGAGTAAGTTGTTGTTCGCTGATGATACAGCGCTGGTGGCTGATTCATGTGAGAAACTGCAGAAGCTGGTGACTGAGTTTGGTAAAGTGTGTGGAAGAAGAAAGTTAAGAGTAAATGTGAATAAGAGCAAGGTTATTAGGTACAGTAGGGTTGAGGGTCAAGTCAATTGGGAGGTGAGTTTGAATGGAGAAAAACTGGAGGAAGTGAAGTGTTTTAGATATCTGGGAGTGGATCTGGCAGCGGATGGAACCATGGAAGCGGAAGTGGATCATAGGGTGGGGGAGGGGGCGAAAATTTTGGGGGCCTTGAAGAATGTGTGGAAGTCAAGAACATTATCTCAGAAAGCAAAAATGGGTATGTTTGAAGGAATAGTGGTTCCAACAATGTTGTATGGCTGCGAGGCGTGGGCTATGGATAGAGTTGGGCGCAGGAGGATGGATGTGCTGGAAATGAGATGTTTGAGGACAATGTGTGGTGTGAGGTGGTTTGATCGAGTGAGTAACGTAAGGGTAAGAGAGATGTGTGGAAATAAAAAGAGCGTGGTTGAGAGAGCAGAAGAGGGTGTTTTGAAGTGGTTTGGGCACATGGAGAGAATGAGTGAGGAAAGATTGACCAAGAGGATATATGTGTCGGAGGTGGAGGGAACGAGGAGAAGAGGGAGACCAAATTGCAGGTGGAAAGATGGAGTGAAAAAGATTTTGTGTGATCGGGGCCTGAACATGCAGGAGGGTGAAAGGAGGGCAAGGAATAGAGTGAATTGGAGCGATGCGGTATACCGGGGTTGACGTGCTGTCAGTGGATTGAATCAAGGCATGTGAAGCGTCTGGGGTAAACCATGGAAAGCTGTGTAGGTATGTATATTTGCGTGTGTGGACATATGTATATACATGTGTATGGGGGGGGTTGGGCCATTTCTTTCGTCTGTTTCCTTGCGCTACCTCGCAAACGCGGGAGACAGCGACAAAGTATAAAAAAAAATATATATATATATATATATATATATATATATATATATATATATATATATATATATATATATTTTTCTTTTTATTTTTTTATTATTAAAAAAGGGGGTGACTGTATATATATATGTATATATATATATATTTCACTACCTCTTCTCTGTTTACCAAATCATTTTCCCTAACCCTCTCACTTTGCACTCTGGGGTTGTTAGGGAGGTAAATGCAAGAGTTTTGGAAAGAGGGGCAAGTATGAAGTCTGTTGGGGATGAGAGAGCTTGGGAAGTGAGTCAGTTGTTGTTCGCTGATGATACAGCGCTGGTGGCTGATTCATGTGAGAAACTGCAGAAGCTGGTGACTGAGTTTGGAAAAGTGTGTGGAAGAAGAAAGTTAAGAGTAAATGTGAATAAGAGCATGGTTATTAGGTACAATAGGGTTGAGGGTCAAGTCAATTGGGAGGTGAGTTTGAATGGAGAAAAACTGGAGGAAGTGAAGTGTTTTAGATATCTGGGAGTGGATCTGGCAGCGGATGGAACCATGGAAGTGGAAGTGGATCATAGGGTGGGGGAGGGGGCGAAAATCCTGGGGGCCTTGAAGAATGTGTGGAAGTCGAGAACATTATCTCGGAAAGCAAAAATGGGTATGTTTGAAGGAATAGTGGTTCCAACAATGTTGTATGGTTGCGAGGCGTGGGCTATGGATAGAGTTGTGCGCAGGAGGATGGATGTGCTGGAAATGAGATGTTTGAGGACAATGTGTGGTGTGAGGTGGTTTGATCGAGTGAGTAACGTAAGGGTAAGAGAGATGTGTGGAAATAAAAAGAGCATGGTTGAGAGAGCAGAAGAGGGTGTTTTGAAGTGGTTTGGGCACATGGAGAGGATGAGTGAGGAAAGATTGACCAAGAGGATATATGTGTCGGAGGTGGAGGGAACAAGGAGAAGAGGGAGACCAAATTGGAGGTGGAAAGATGGAGTGAAAAAGATTTTGTGTGATCGGGGCCTGAACATGCAGGAGGGTGAAAGGAGGGCAAGGAATAGAGTGATTTGGAGCGATGTGGTATACCGGGGTTGACGTGCTGTCAGTGGATTGAAGCAGGGCATGTGAAGCGTCTGGGGTAAACCATGGAAAGCTGTGTAGGTATGTATATTTGCGTGTGTGGACATATGTATATACATGTGTATGGGGGGGGGGTTGGGCCATTTCTTTCGTCTGTTTCCTTGCGCTACCTCGCAAACGCGGGAGACAGCGACAAAGTATAATAAAAAAAAAATATATATATATTTCTTTTCTTTCTTTCAAACTATTCGCCATTTCCCGCATTAGCGAGGTAGCATTAAGAACAGAGGACTGGGCCTTTGAGGGAATACCCTCACCTGGCCCAATTCTCTGTTCCTTCTTTTGAAAAAAAAAAAAAAAAAAAAACGAGAGGGGAGGATTTCCAGCCTCCCGCTCCCTCCCCTTTAAGTCGCCTTCTACGACATGCAGGGAATATGTGGGAAGTATTCTTAATCCCCTATCCCCAGGGAGACAGCGACAAAGTATAAAAAAATATATATATATATATATATATATATATATATATATATATATTTTATTTATATTTTTTTTATTATACTTTGTCGCTGTCTCCCGCGTTTGCGAGGTAGCGCAAGGAAACAGACGAAAGAAATGGCCCAACCCCCCCCATACACATGTATATACATACGTCCACACACGCAAATATACATACCTACACAGCTTTCCATGTTTTACCCCAGTCGCTTCACATGCCTTGATTCAATCCACTGACAGCACGTCAACCCCGGTATACCACATCGCTCCAATTCACTCTATTCCCCGCCCTCCTTTCACCCTCCTGCATGTTCAGGCCCCGATCACTCAAAATCTTTTTCACTCCATCTTTCCACCTCCAATTTGGTCTCCCTCTTCTCCTCGTTCCCTCCACCTCCGACACATATATCCTCTTGGTCAATCTTTCCTCACTCATTCTCTCCATGTGCCCAAACCACTTCAAAACACCCTCTTCTGCTCTCTCAACCACGCTCTTTTTATTTCCACACATCTCTCTTACCCTTACGTTACTCACTCGATCAAACCACCTCACGCCACTCATTGTCCTCAAACATCTCATTTCCAGCACATCCATCCTCCTGCGCACCACTCTATCCATAGCCCACGCCTCGCAACCATACAACATTGTTGGAACCACTATTCCTTCAAACATACCCATTTTGCTTTCCGAGATAATGTTCTCGACTTCCACACATTCTTCAAGGCTCCCAGAATTTTCGCCCCCTCCCCCCCCCTATGTTCCACTTCTGCTTCCATGGTTCCATCCGCTGCCAGTCCACTCCCGATATCTAAAAACACTTCACTTCCTCCAGTTTTTCTCCTTTCCCAAACTCACCTCCCAATTGACTTCCCCTCACCCAAATGTCCCTAAAAAAATTACTTTTTATTGAAATTTACTCTTAACTTTCTTTCTTCACACACTTTCCCAAAACTCAGTCACCAGCTTCTGCAGTTTCTCACATGAACCCAGCCCCAGCGTGTTTCATCAGCGAACACCAACTGACTCACTTCCAAGCTCCTCAATCCCCAACAGACTTCATACTTGCCCCTTTTTTCCAAAACTCTTGCATTCACCTCCCTAACAACCCTTTCCATAAAACAAATTAAAAAACCATGGAGACATCCACACCCCTGCCGCAACCACATTCACTGAGAACCAATCACTTTCCTCTCTCCTACACGTACACATGCCTTACATCCTCGTTTAAAAACTTTTCACTGTTTCTAACAACTTGCCTCCCAAACCAAAATATTCTTAATACCTTCCACGGAGCATCTCTATCAACTCTTATCATATGCCTTCTCCAGATCCATTAAATGCTACATACAAATCCATTTGCTTTTCTAAGTATTTCTCAATACATTCTTCAAAGAAAAACACCTGAATCCACACACCCTTCTACCCTCTGAAACCACACTCCCTTTTTCCCCCCAATCTGATGCTCTGTACATCCCTTCCCCCTCTCAATCAAACCCTCCCATATAATTTACCGGGAAAATACTAAAACAAATTTTATACCTCTGTAATTTTGGGAGCACTCACTCTTATCCCCTTTCCCTTTGTACAAGGGGCACTAGCACGCATTCCGCCAATCTCAGGCACCCCCACCGGAGTCATACATACATTAAAAACCTTACCAACCAGTCAACAATACAGTCACCCCCTTTTTTAATAAAAATTTCCCCTGCAATACCATCCAAACCTGCTGCCTTTCCGGCTTTCATCTTCCCCAAAGCTTTTTACTTTCTTTCTCTGTTACCAAATCATTTTCCCTAACCCCTCACTTTGCACACCACCTCGACCAAAACACCCTATATCTGCCACTCTTATCATCAAACCCCATTCAACAAACTTCAAAATACTACTCCATCTCCTTCTCACTCACCACTACTTGTTATCACCCCCCCATTTGCGCCCTTCACTGAAGTTCCCATTTGCTCCCTTGTCTTACGCACTTTATTTACCCACTTCCCGAACACTTTTATTCTCCCTAAAATTTTATTGATACTCTCTCACCCCAACTCTCATTTGCCCTTTTTTTCACCCCTTGCACCATTCTATTGACCTCCTGTCTCTTTCTTTTATCGTCTCCCACTCAAAAGATTTTTCCCTGCAAAAACCTTTCCAAATGCCTCTCTCTTTCTTTCAATAATACTCTTACTTTTCTCCCACCACTCACTACCTTTTCTAATCAACCCAAACCCCCCCCCTCTTTCATGCCACAAGCATTTTTGCGCAATCCATCATGATTCCCTAAATACATCCCATTCCTCCCCCACTCCCCTTACTTCCATTGTTCTACCTTTTTCCATTCTGTACTCAGTCTCTCCTGGTACTTCCTCACACAAATCTCCTTCCAAGTCACTTACTCTCACCACTCTCTTCACCCCAACATTCACTCTTTTTTCTGAAACCCATACAAATCTTAACCCTTTGCCCCCACAAGATATGATCAGACATCCCTCCAGTTGCACCTCTCAGCACATTAACTCCCAAAAGTCTCTCTTTCGCGCGCCTGTCAATTAACACGTAATCCAATAACGCTCTCTGGCCATCTCTCCTACTTACATAAGTATACTTATATATATCTCGCTTTTTAAACCAGGTATTCCCAATCATCAGTCCTTTTTCAGCACATAAATCTACAAGCTCTTCACCATTTCCATTTACAGCACTGAACACACCATGTATACCAATTATTCGCATTTCCCGCGTTAGCGAGGTAGCATTAAGAACAGAGGACTGGGCCTTTTTTGGAATATCCTCACCTGGCCCCCTCTGTTCCTTCTTTTGGAAAATCAAAAAAAAACAAACAAGAGGGGAGGATTTCAGCCCCCCGCTCCCTCCCCTTTTAGTCGCCTTTTACGATACGCAGGGAATACGTGGGAAGTACTCTTAATCCCCTATCCCCAGGGAAAATTTTTTTTTTTTTTTTTTTTGCTTTGTCGCTGTCTCCCGCGTTTGCGAGGTGCGCAAGGAAAACAGACAAAAGAATTGGCCCAACCCACCCCCATACACATGTCCACACACGCAAATATACATACCTACACAGCTTTCCATGGTTTACACCCAGACGCTCACATGCCCTGATTCAATCCACTGACAGCACGTCAACCCCGGTATACCACATCGATCCAATTCACCTCTATTTCCTTGCCCTCCTTTCACCTCCTGCATGTTCAGGCCCCGATCACACAAAATCTTTTTCACTCCATCTTTCCACCTCCAATTTGGTCTCCACTTCTCCTCATTCCCTCACCTCCAACACATTATATCCTCTTGGTCAATCTTTCCTCACTCATTCTCTCCATGTGCCCAAACCATTTCAAAACACTCTCTTCTGCTTTCTCAACCCGCTCTTTTTATTTCCACACATCTCTCTTACCCTTACGGTTACTTACTCGATCAAACCAACCTCACACCACACATGTCCTCAAACATCTCATTTCCAGCACATCCACCCTCCTGCGCACAACTCTATCCATAGCCCACGCTCGCAACCATACAACATTGTTGGAACCACTATTCCTTCAAATACCCATTTTTGTTTTCGAGATACTGTTCTCGACTTCCACACATTCTTCAAGGCTCCCAGGATTTTCGCCCCCTCCCCCACCTATGATCCACTTCCACTTCCATGGTTCAATCCGCTGCCAGATCCACTCCCAGATATCTAAAACACTTTACTTCCTCCAGTTTTTCTCCATTCAAACTTACCTCCAATTGACTTGACCCTCAACCTGACTGTACCTAATAACCTTGCTCTTATTCATATTTACTCTTAACATTCTTCTCTCACACACTTTACCAAACTCAGTCACCAGCTTTCTGCAGTTTCTCACATGAATCAGCCACCAGCGCTGTATCATCAGCGAACACAACTGACTCACTTCCCAAGCTCTCCCATCCACAACAGGATAATATATATATATATATATATATATATATATATATATTGGATTACGTGTTAATTGACAGGCGTGCGAAAGAGAGATTTTTGGGGATGTTAATGTGCAGAGAGGGTGCAACTGGAGGGATGTCTGATCATTATCTTGTGGAGGCTAAGGTGAAGATTTGTATGGGTTTTCAGAAAAGAAGAGTGAATGTTGGGTGAAGAGGGTGGTGAGAGTAAGTGAGCTTGGGAAGGAGACTGTGTGAGGAAGGTACAAGAGAGACTGAGTACAGAATGGAAAAAGGTGAGAACAATGGAAGTAAGGGGAGTGGGGGAGGAATGGGATGTATTTAGGGAATCAGTGATGGATTGCGCAAAAGATGCTTGTGGCATGAGAACAGTGGGAGGTGGGTTGATTAGAAAGGGTAGTGAGTGGTGGGATGAAGAAGTAAGAGTATTAGTGAAGAGAAGAGAGAGGCATTTGGACGGTTTTTTCAGGGAAAAAATGCAATTGAGTGGGAGATGTATAAAAGAAAGAAACGGAGATCAAGAGAAAGGTGCAAGAGGTGAAAAAAAGGGCAAATGAGAGTTGGGGTGAGAGAGTATCATTAAATTTTAGGGAGAATAAAAAGATGTTCTGGAAGGAGGTAAATAAGTGCGTAAGACAAGGGAGCAAATGGGAACTTCAGTGAAGGGCGCAAATGGGAGGTGATAACAAGTAGTGGTGATGTGAGAAGGAGATGGAGTGAGTATTTTGAAGGTTTGTTGAATGTGTTTGATGATAGAGTGGCAGATATAGGGTGTTTTGGTCGAGGTGGTGTGCAAAGTGAGAGGGTTTGGGAAAATGATTTGGTAACAGAGAAGAAGTAGTGAAAGCTTTGCGGAAGATGAAAGCCGGCAAGGCAGCAGGTTTGGATGGTATTGCAGTGGAATTTATTAAAAAAGGGGGTGACTGTATTGTTGACTGGTTGGTAAGGTTATTTAATGTATGTATGACTCATGGTGAGGTGCCTGAGGATTGGCAGAATGCGTGCATAGTGCCATTGTACAAAGGCAAAGGGGATAAGAGTGAGTGCTCAAATTACAGAGGTATAAGTTTGTTGAGTATTCTGGTAAATTATATGGGAGGGTATTGATTGAGAGGGTGAAGGCATGTACAGAGCATCAGATTGGGAAGAGCAGTGTGGTTTCAGAAGTGGTAGAGGATTGTGGATCAGGTGTTTGCTTTGAAGAATGTATGTGAGAATTACTTAGAAAGCAAATGGATTTGTATGTAGCATTTACGGATCTGGAGAAGGCATATGATAGAGTTGATAGAGATGCTCTGTGGAAGGTATTAAGAATATATGGTGTGGGAGGAAAGTTGTTAGAAGCAGTGAAAAGTTTTTATCGAGGATGTAAGGCATTGTGTGCAGTGTAGGAAGAGAGGAAAGTGATTGGTTTCTCAGTGAATGTAGGTTTACGGCTAGGGTTGTGTGATGTCTCCATGGTTGTTTAATTGTTTATGGATGGGGTTGTTAGGGAGGTAAATGCAGAGTTTTGGAAAGAGGGGCAAGTATGAAGTCTGCTGGGGATGAGAGAGCTTGGGAAGTGAGTAAGTTGTTGTTCGCTGATGATACAGCGCTGGTGGCTGATTCATGTGAGAAACTGCAGAAGCTGGTGACTGAGTTTGGTAAAGTGTGTGGAAGAAGAAAGTTAAGAGTAAATGTGAATAAGAGCAAGGTTATAGGTACAGTAGGGTTGAGGGTCAAGTCAATTGGGAGGTGAGTTTGAATGGAGAAAAACTGGAGGAAGTGAAGTGTTTTAGATATCTGGGAGTGGATCTGGCAGCAGATGGAACCATGGAAGCGGAAGTGGATCATAGGGTGGGGGAGGGGGCGAAAATTTTGGGGGCCTTGAAGAATGTGTGGAAGTCAAGAAACATTATCTCAGAAAGAAAAAATGGGTATGTTTGAAGGAATAGTGGTTCCAACAATGTTGTATGGCTGCGAGGCGTGGGCTATGGATAGAGTTGGGCGCAGGAGGATGGATGTGCTGGAAATGAGATGTTTGAGGACAATGTGTGGTGTGAGGTGGTTTGATCGAGTAAGTACTGTAAGGGTAAGAGAGGTGTGGAAATAAAAAGAGCGTGGTTGAGAGAGCAGAAGAGGGTGTTTTGAAATGGTTTGGGCACATGGAGAGAATGAGTGAGGAAAGATTGACCAAGAGGATATATGTGTTGGAGGTGGAGGGAACGAGGAGAAGTGGGAGACCAAATTGGAGGTGGAAAGATGGAGTGAAAAAGATTTTGTGTGATCGGGGCCTGAACATGCAGGAGGGTGAAAGGGGGGCAAGGAATAGAGTGAACTGGATCGATGTGGTATACCAGGGTTGACGTGCTGTCAGTGGATTGAATCAGGTTATGTGAAGCGTCTGGGGTAAACCATGGAAAGCTGTGTAGGTATGTATATTTGCGTGTGTGGACGTATGTATATACATGTGTATGGGGGTGGTTTGGGCCATTTCTTTCGTCTGTTTCCTTGCGCTACCTCACAAACGCGGGAGACAGCGACAAAGCAAAAAAAAAAAATATATATATATTTATATTTATTTTATTATATATATATATATATATATATACCTTAGCCTGAGCCTGGTCCCCATTTTAACGAACAACAAATGAACAGCTGGGTTGACTGTGGAACCCTGGTACCCATTTTCACAACTGACCCCTATGGATGGATGAAGAGCCGAGTTGACTACGGACCAACTGCTGCAAACAGGGTTCAAACCTATGCACTCAACCCCAGGCGGCACGCGAATGCTTCAGTCAAGAACACTAACCGGTCTCCTGATCTTTTTTCTTAAGGCCAGATGCATAAGCACCGATAATCACCCATCTCTTGCCATCAACTTTCAGTTTTACCCATATCAATCTAGAATTTACTTCCTCACTCTATCACACACTCTGACAACTCATGCTTCAGGAGTAGTGCTACTTCATCTTAACCTCTTGTCTTCTCACCAAACCCTAACTATACACCAAAGACATTTCCAAACCATTCCTCCCATTAACCCTTGAGCTTTCTTTCACTCAGAGCCAGAACATCCACATTTCTTTTCTCAAACATACTACCTATCTCTTCTCTCTTCTCATCTTAGTTATATCCACACACATTCAGACACCAATTCTGAGCCTTAAGGAAGGATGAGCACTCCTGCCTAGCTCCTTCCTGTTTCTTCTTATAGAAATTGAAATACAAGGAGGGGAGGATTTTCAGCCCCCTGCTCCTGCCCTCTTTAGCCACCTTCTATGGCATGGAGGGAATACAGAGATAGGATTCTTTCTCCCCTACCTCAGGTACTGAGATAAAAAATAAAGCACGCCATATTGTATTCAAGTAGAATATAGCATAATTAACACTTACCCAAAATGGATCAGGATCTTGCATGTCGAAGCTGTAGGGGGTAGGAAGGATGTGGTGGAGTTAA
Source organism: Panulirus ornatus (assembly GCF_036320965.1). Taxonomy (NCBI): domain Eukaryota; kingdom Metazoa; phylum Arthropoda; class Malacostraca; order Decapoda; family Palinuridae; genus Panulirus; species Panulirus ornatus. The sequence continues at coordinate 8,489,773 of NC_092233.1, read as the reverse complement.
GTAGACTAAGGGCCAGGTTTGTCTGACTCCTCTTATTAGGATGGACGAAACTTCATCTCTGATATCAGCGATTTTCATTGCACTTAAGGATGCCACATTCTGTGCATACTGTCTCATTTACCTGCATTCTTATAAAATGTTCTCACTGACGTAACAGGCAAGCCAAGAACTCCGGCTACACCAAAACCACTAAGACCAACATTAAAGTGCCTTAAAATTTCAAACGTTACCTCCAAGCAAATGCTTTTCCAGCTTTTCCTCTTGTGAGAAGTACAAGACTCACTTCATTGCTTTCCACTCATGGTTGCAAAAGGTCTAAGAAGGCTGTATGCGATATTATAGTGCAAAAGTGCAGAATGTATCACTTTCGTACCATCATGTCCCTCAGATTGCTTGCTTTGGTGGATACCGCCACATGCTAGTGAATGACTGCTCATCACAGTAATTCCCCACTATTATCATTTGGGTTCTAGAAAAATTCATTATTCTTTTGTCTACATTTCATTCATTTTTTCATGAAAGTTAAAACACCATACACTGATGCATCATAATGGGAGGGCAGGATATTTGTATTTCTATGTTAAACCCCTTAAGCAGGTAGTTAAAATTCCCCAGCTTTCTGAAAAATGGGTGTTTTTAAAGCAAGGTTAAAATAATTTTTCTCATAAGAAACGAAAGAACCTCATAAAAATAAGAAAATTATAAAGAAATGAAATAGGCCTTGACTTTCAAAATAAAAAAAGACTGAAAACTTTTGGTGGGAACATAATTCTGAGACAGCACTAAGCCTGATGCCAATATGTAATGACCATCACCACCTAGATCATATGGCATTTTTGATGCTCATGGTTCTTCTTTATCATTATCAAATAGATCAATATCTAGACCACTAGACTCCTTATCACTACAGACCAAATACCTCTATTTATCACCTACACTTAGCAATCTATCACAACATCCTGCCCATGCCATGGCTGAAATATTAATAATTAACGGCTTTATAAGGAGGCCTTAGGCATCTTGAGCTACATCATAGATCAGCAGAAGTTCAATTTTCACAAAGTTCTCTTTTCCAGGCAACATAGATCTACATGGAGTCATAACAATAAAATTGAGGCATTATAATTATGTCTACCCCTGGAGCAAGAAAATATTTGGTTCCTGCTAAGTTTCTTTTCCCTTTTTATCCGACAATTTGCACTATAACCCTGGTTTAGTAGAGATCTTTCTGACCTTATCCTTACGGGTCTGGTCATAAGGCCCGTGGTGTCAAATGTATAGTTATTAATGTATGCAAAGTAACACAACAGCCATGTCAAAGGCCACTGTTGAGAGCATAGTGAAGATGCATTCAACCTGACTGTAAGAATCAGGTCAGAGGCCAATGGTATCACGCATTGTGAAGCTGTGTTTGTCCAGGATAAAATTAGGATACACTTGTTAACAGCAAAGTGAAAATGTCCTTGTCAAGGGTGACAAGAATTTAGGTTTATCAAGGGTGTAGTGACAATGCTTTCGTTAAGGGTAAAGATATGTTTGTCAAAACTGAAGTGTTACATTTGTTAATGGTGTACAGAAAATGCATTTGGTGGTGTTCCCTTCTCAGTAAACATAACAGTGAGTGATGCTACTGCCTTCACTTGCAAATGCTGTTGCTTCAAGTGTTAAAAAATCTATAAATGTAGCTTAAGACTTCTCTGGAACAGCAATTACAAAATGCTTCTTTCTGATGTTGATTTTTTCTTTTAATCTCAGCTGTCCTGGCAGCAGCTTATAATCATCTTGCTTTATACCTATATCTTCTTTATCCACACTATTTCTCTTTTCAAACCCAAGCACACTTTTCTAACACAGTACTATAAAGGCATGAATAATAAAATTTGGTTACCTTTTGAGAAATTATGTAATTAAAAGTTTTGAAAATCTGGATGAAAATAACATAAAAAAGGTTCAGCGGCAACCACACTCCTAAAACCAAACTGACATTTCTTTCTACAATTTTGCTTCCAATGATTTCTTATCAGGAAATCTACATCATTTTTTCATACTTAATAGCTGTTTCCTGCATCAGTGAGGTAGCACAAGGAACAGACAGAGAAAGGTCACATTAGCTCTCACCCAATCTATAAATGTCATGTGCCATGTACCTAAACCTTACTTTTTTTCATACCTTAGCACCATTTCATGCATCTGCAAGGTAGCACCAGGAACAGCAAAAAAAAATCTCTAACTGACAAATGTAATACACAGAAACCACTCCTCCCTAACCACAACCAGGCCCCACAAACCCTTCCAGGGTTTCCCATGACCAATGACAGTCCAATGACAGCACATCCACCCCTATATGCCACATCATTCCAATTCACTCTGTCCCATCGTCACTTTCACCTTCCTATCTGTTCAGGCCCTGATAACTCAAAATGTTTTTCATTTTATCCTTCCATCTCCAATTTGGTCTGCCTCTTCTTGTTCCCTTCACTTCTGACACATCCACCCTCTCTGTAAACCTCTCTTCACTCATTCCCTTTATATGTTCAAAACATTTCAGCACACCCTCTTTAGCTATCTCAACCAAACTCTTTTTATTACCACACCTCACTCTTACTCTTTTATCACTAATATGATCAAACCACTTTACACCACATATTGTTTGCAAACATTTCATTTCCAATACATCCACCCTTCTCCATACATCCTGTCTTGCATACATATAACACTGTTAGCACTACTATACCTTCATCTATACCCATTTCTGCCCTTCAAGATAATGACGTCTCATTCCACACATCTTTCAGTGCTCCCATAACCTTCGCCCCCTCATCCACCCTATGACTCACGTTTGCTTCTATATTTACATTAACATTTGAGAGAAGTAGATCATACCAGCCTTAAATTTTGCAACCTCTTAATGGTGACATAAATATGTTTTAAAATACTTCATAATCTTACTGAATCTAATGCTGATCTGCATTAGTCATAATTCCTGTCCTGGGCTAATCTAACAATAAATAAAAAAAACTGAAAGGCAGTTTAGAATTACTCCTCCCCCCAAACTATAAACGACTGTACATTCATAATCTTTTATTAACATTATATGCTAATTTTCAATACTACAGTTAAAATTTCTAAATATTGTGATTCTTACATAAATTCTCACATGAGGTAAAGTCAGACAAATAAAATCATTAGTTATCTACATCAAAAATAAGTCTAAAATGAAACTAACACTAAATCATAAATTATTCATAATAAGAAAGGTTTGGGGATTTATAAGGCATGAACTTTCAGAAAGAAATGTTTAAAGCTGGCACTCTATTTTCTTATGATGTTCTCCAATAATGAGCAGCAGTGCAGAGCTAGCTCCATATATCCTTCACTGGAAAAAAAAAGACTAACTTATTGGAAGGGAGCACAACAAAGGTAAGAGGGGTTTAATCTTGGGCCCACTGCTTCTTGGTGTACATAAATGAATCGCCTAATTGACCTGAATCATATCTAAACATGTTTCTGGATGATATCACAGTCATGAAAGAAATGAAGAATGAAAATGATTGCATCAGCATACAGGGAGACCTGGACTCCAGAGTTAGTCAGATAAATGGAAGGCCATATTCAATCCAAATAAATATAAGGTAACAAGGATGAGACAGATTGAAAGCCCCTGTGAAATTATTACCAAACAGGAAATAAATTACAGGAATCTCCGTGTGCAGGAGATCTAAAGGTTAAAACTGTACCTAATTCATCACCTGAGCTAAACAATAGCAGAATTGTGAAAGAGGAACACTGTCTTCAGGGAAACACATTCAAATATAAGGACAAGGACATGTTCACTACTTTTATCGGATCAAAACTAGATTACGCCTCACAAATGTGGTCACTGCATCTAAAGAAGAAAACAGATCTGATTGCGAGGGTAGGAAGAAGAGCAACCAAGATGGTACCTGAATTAAGAGAACTGAACAACAATGTGAGGCAGAGGGCTATAAAGGGTGTCCACTATGGAGAGGAGACAAGAAAGAGAAAGGGGGGGACCTAACAGCTATCTTGTTTCTAAATCAGCTAAACAATATTTATTGGGAATAACTCTTCAAGAGATGCAGCACCAGAGTAACCAAAGGCCATGACAAAAAGCTAAGTAAAACGTTTGTTCAGAAGGATGTTAAGGAGTACTGGTTTAGTGTTAAGGACAAGTGCAGTACTACAACCTCCCCTTACTGGACAAATAAGTAATTGCACTGAGAGGCCAACTGTGTCATGAACAGATGCCTCTACGAAAAATATCTAAACAAATAATATATCAAAAATATAAATTAAAAAATCCAGTAATCATCTAGAAGCAATAACCATAACATACATGTCAGCAAGATGCAAGGGGAGGTATAGCTAGTGAAGTATACAGCCTCTGAGGGGAAAGACTCAAACAAAGGATATCATATAGCTTGGAGCAACATGTAACATTATGAAAACTTAGAAATTACTGAAGAAAGGAGAGAACCATTCTTTACATGATTTTTTTGACATTGTTACTTTTCTGAGGGATCAGGCAATTAAATTCATCAAGGTGTGAAGATGACAAAGAAATACTGTTATGAGATTTCCTAAGAAATCACATCGAGGACACTACAGTCCTGAGCATCTACAGCTAAGGTCACATATAATGAATCTCATCATACCCTGAAAACTTGACCTTTCTTAAATATGAAAGGTACCATAATTGGATATATAAGCACCTATTAAGTTGAATCCTCCTGAACTTAATACTTAAGAACTTCAAAAGAAAATATGACACAGACTAACCAAATTTTCAGTAAATACAAAGCTTTCCAAATACTGCTATAGCAATATTCCTATAATAATCTTTATATCCAACATATCAAACAAATATCCTAAACAAATTCCTGCATATAATGACAAAAGTCACAATGCAAAACTATGACATAATCATAACTGATATCCATCTACTTCCCTTGACTTTAAACCATGCCTACTTTTCAATATACTTATGTCTTTAATCAAAACAGACCAACACAAAATGAGCACTATAAAACAAACAAGGGAGAGAGATAGACTGGCAAGGAAATTCTTTTAAACTAAAATTCAAGCCAAAAGACTTACTATTCTGCACATTCAACAAAACACAAGTATCATAATCACAACCAAACAATCCTCGAATGTATACCTGGTGTTGGTACAACATGTGTGAATGATTAACCTAATCTTAATCCCAGATGCTGCTCAAACTTGAAATAAAAAACACAGATGAAATTTTTTTCCTTTTGCTGAAAAAGCCTGCTGTTATATATGAAAGGCATCATCATGGCTGAGCCATAACTGAAAAATGGGCAAAAGGTAGACAAAAAGGTTGTAGTCCTCAATAGCAAAATCTGAGTTGATAGAAGTGAACATTAATATGAAGTGTATGGTTATGTAAGGAAAACGTATAATATCTAGCCTGGTAGTTTAGCTTTAATAAAAAAAAAATCAGGCAAACACTCCTCACTGACTGTCATACAAAATGAGACTGACTACCAGTCAGGAAACCATACTCTTATGCCCCAGCTTCTCTGTGATTCAAAGCCTTACCAATTCCTCTAAGGTCCTCCAATGTCATACATCATATGGGTGTCTATACAAAGCAAAAATTTCCCTAAACTTGAACTAAATCAACAAAAACAAAACAATGACCAGAGAAAATCAAACAGACAAGTAAACTATTTTCAATATTAACCCTGGGTTACTTCATGAATACTTACTGCTACATGTAATAATAATAGCATACCAATCTGATAAAACTTGATTAATACAATCATGCCTACCTTATGAAGTCTATAGCAATTTCTTAAGGATCAATGGTATTTGTGGAAAACAAAAGAAAACCTAGGAAGGCATTATTTGCATAATTTTACCATCCTCTTTCTCTACAGGGGTCCATAATGGGGAAGTCTACGAAGATTAGGGATAATGTGAGGTTACTGCCATAGTACACAAAAAAATTTACAAAACCAATTAAATCCTTACATAACCTTTCCTAAGCAACTATATTTTCAATGTTATAGCTACCAGTGTCAAAAAAATATCTTTTGCTGCATCATGCAACATAGTGAAAATGTGTTAGAACACTTTCATACACTGGCAAGCATATTTGTACAGGTAAGTATTTAATGCCCTACAAATGCATAAAATCATAAGACCATGGCAATCTACCAGTTTACATATGCATCACAACTATAAATTCTGGCTACTAGGGGAAATTCAAGTTTCTTAGGGCTTTGTTGATCTCCAGAAATGTTTCACCTATTCATGTTAAAAAGTGCACATTTTCCCTGATCTTCAATTTACTACCACATTACACATACCATAAGCATCCCTATCAAACTCCCCTGGTCTTAAATCATTCTCCATTAATGCTTTTCCTTTATGGCATTTCCTTCAACAGATAATACGGTGTTGGTACCAAACAACGATTTCACCAAAAATTCTTACAGACCGCTCGGTAATAACAACAGGTAAACAAGCATTTTCCAATGTGACACGAAAGGTTCTTGGTGTAGTAACAACAGGTATATATACATTTCCCTTCACGATGCGACATAGAGATAAAGCATTCCAAAATGTTGAGTGGAAATGTGGTAGCAACAGTCTCCTAACAAGCAAGAAAACTTCCCTAAGCACAGATTTGCGGTAGAAATGAGTACGGCCAGAATGACAACTTCCACGTAACTTCGTAAGGTCAACAAACTAAGCCAAGGAAAACAGAGTAAGCTAACAACTATTAAAAAATTCTCTCCAAATTGAGGAAGATAACCCACATTCATGCCATTCGTTCCATCAAGCAACGCTACGAGGTCAGAAGTTACAGAACTTTGAGAGACAGAACGCGAGAGACCCGAGCTAAAGGAAGGTGTGATCATATCTACATAACTCGGCTCCCCATTTCCCCGTAATTTCCCCAGTGGGTAACTGCGTCCCGCAGGCATCTCTCTTCATTTCTGCGGGATTTCTGGGTATAATGAATAAGCGACTGCGTGTCAGTGTACTCAGTAGGCAGTGTGTTGCGGGTATGTCATCAGAGACCGAGATGCAGCTGGGCCAGTTGTGATAGTTTTCTGCAAGAGATGGCTCTGATCACAAACGTCACAAATTCAAGTTTCTCCCAGGTTCCTCACCTGTTTAAGCCTAGATTAGTGTATAAATCTGCAGTATTCCGTCCAGCGTTTGTTGGAATGATGGCTCACATATCAAGATTATATTCCGGCAAATAAAATTTGCGTGAAATAAGCGTAGCAAAGGTAATATGGCGGGAAAACGTGAGGAACACCGCTCCTTTCTTCCTTAGTTCACTACAGACCCAAGAGATGGCGTTACTGAATTTTATCCAAATTTTGCTAAGTTTTATTTTTATCAGTCCTTAGGAGACTTTATATTGCTTTCCATAAGCATCAGTTATATTTGGTTATAGGTTAAAATTTACATATTTGATTATAACGGATTTGTGTGTATTAGTTTAATCACCAATTCGAAAACAATTTTGCCGTTTCATTTAGAACTCGCGAAATAAAGAATGTAAACAGAAAGTTTAATTCCCTACGTCACCAACAGATGGCGGTCTAAGATCCCCGCCAAAATTTAAACCTACAGACATGTCAAATTTTTTTCCCTCCTTGGACATTCAAGATACAGTAACAAAAAGTATGGAGTTAGGGAAAACAAAATCCCGAACCCCGAGTAGCCCCTTCAGATTTCTATCCTCAGTAACCACAACATCAAGCTCTGAACAAGGAAGTGTCGGTACTGTCTTCATTATGTTCGACACGCGCTCCATGTTTGTTTACATGCACGGGCACCACCATATGCAGAAAAAAGTAGATATTTTCCAACGAATCAACTTTTTACTCTACTCGCCATAAAAAAAATCAACAACAATACTAATCTAACTACTTTTTTTCATTTTGAGTTTTTCATTGTATTCTATTTCCTGTAAATCTTTGGTAAACGTCTAATCTAGCCGATTCTCCATTTCTTCAGTTAAATGCTAAATGTAATTTTTTTTTCGTTTGTACAGTTTTTTGGGTTGAAATGAAATACATGTATCATCGGACGAAGTTGCCAGTACTCTAAGACCCAGATCTCAGCTTCGACTCATAATGAGGATTAACGTTTCGTTTATTTATATTTTCACCTTCCACCGGATTTATTATCGCGTTTTTTCTCATATTTAATAGTCTTTAAATTCACCTACACAACAATGGAAGCTTTAATCGGTCTCGGAATTTTTGGTGCAGGCCAACCTCTATATCTATTATCTTCTGGAAGTGTGAAATGCCTTTCAAAACTTATGGCAGCTGTCTCAACTTTTATCGTCTGTAATTTCCTTCATATTAAGCAATGATTACTAATTCTAGGTGTAATGGTTTGCTCCACAAGGTAAGGTGTGAGGCGACCATGAATCATGTGTTGGGTAGCGTCCGACTCACATCCCACATCCCAATTAGGGGTACTTCAGTAAAGATTCTTTTATCGAGGTGATATATATATATATATATATATATATATATATATATATATATATATATATATATATATATATATTTTTTTATACTTTGTCGCTGTCTCCCGCGTTTGCGAGGTAGCGCAAGGAAACAGACGAAAGAAATGGCCCAACCCCTCCCCCCCAAACACATGTATATACATACGTCCACACACGCAAATATACATACCTACACAGCTTTCCATGGTTTACCCCAAACGCTTCACATGCCTTGATTCAATCCACTGACAGCACGTCAACCCCGGTATACCACATCGCTCCAATTCACTCTATTCCTTGCCCTCCTTTCACCCTCCTGCATGTTCAGGCCCCGATCACACAAAATCTTTTTCACTCCATCTTTCCACCTCCAATTTGGTCTCCCTCTTCTCCTTGCTCCCTCCACCTCCGACACATATATCCTCTTGGTCAATCTTTCCTCACTCATCCTCTCCATGTGCCCAAACCACTTCAAAACACCCTCTTCTGCTCTCTCAACCACGCTCTTTTTATTTCCACACATCTCTCTTACCCTTACGTTACTCACTCGATCAAACCACCTCACACCACACATTGTCCTCAAACATCTCATTTCCAGCACATCCATCCTCCTGCGCACAACTCTATCCATAGCCCACGCCTCGCAACCATACAACATTGTTGGAACCACTATTCCTTCAAACATACCCATTTTTGCTTTCCGAGATAATGTTCTCGACTTCCACACATTCTTCAAGGCCCCCAGAATTTTTGCCCCCTCCCCCACCCTATGATCCACTTCCGCTTCCATGGTTCCATCCGCTGCCAGATCCACTCCCAGATATCTAAAACACTTCACTTCCTCCAGTTTTTCTCCATTCAAACTCACCTCCCAATTGACTTGACCCTCAACCCTACTGTACCTAATAACCTTGCTCTTATTCACATTTACTCTTAACTTTCTTCTTTCACACACTTTACCAAACTCAGTCACCAGCTTCTGCAGTTTCTCACATGAATCAGCCACCAGCGCTGTATCATCAGCGAACAACAACTGACTCACTTCCCAAGCTCTCTCATCCCCAACAGACTTCATACTTGCCCCTCTTTCCAAAACTCTTGCATTTACCTCCCTAACAACCCCATCCATAAACAAATTAAACAACCATGGAGACATCACACAACCCTGCCGCAAACCTACATTCACTGAGAACCAATCACTTTCCTCTCTTCCTACACGTACACATGCCTTACATCCTCGATAAAAACTTTTCACTGCCTCTAACAACTTTCCCCCCACACCATATATCCTTAATATATATATATATATATATATATATATATATATATATATATATATATATATATATATATATATATATATATATATATATATATATATATATATTCTTTCTTTTCTTCTTTCGTATTATTCGCCATTTTCACGGGGAAAAATGAAACACGAGGTGATATATATATATATATATATATATATATATATATATATATATATATATATATATATATATATATATATCACCTCGTGTTTCATTTTTCCCCGTGAAAATGGCGAATAATACGAAAGAAGAAAAGAAAGAATATATATATATATATATATATATATATATATATATATATATATATATATATATATATATATATATATTATCCCTGGCCCTGGGGATAGGGGATTAAGAATACTTCCCACGTATTCCCTGCGTGTCGTAGAAGGCGACTAAAAGGGGAGGGAGCGGGGGGCTGGAAATCCTCCCCTCTCGGTTTTTTTTTTTTTTTTTTAAATTTTCCAAAAGAAGGAACAGAGGGGGCCTGGTGAGGATATTCCAAAAAAGGCCCAGTCCTCTGTTCTTAACGCTACCTCGCTAACGCGGGAAATGGCGAATAGTTTAAAAGAAAGAAAAGAAAATATATATATATATATATATATATATATATATATATATATATATATATATATATATATATATATATATATATATATATATATATCGATTCTGATTTCTCAATTGCTTATAGCTATTTGTGGTATAATAGTTTCTTAACCTTCTTTCTTTTTCTTTCATACTATTCGCCATTTCCCGCGATAGCGAGGTAGCGTTAAGAACAGAGGACTGGGTCTTTGAGGGAATATCCTCACCTGGCCCTCTTCTCTGTTCCTTCTTTTGGAAAAAAAAAAAAAAAACCTATTAGCTCCAATTCTTTTGCTATTTGCGATTGTCTCACTATTAGATCTAATTATATGAAAAAAAAAAATACTGTTCCTTTTAGGAGACGTGTCAGTTTTCCGTTTTAGAATATTGTTTCCATAAATTGATGATATGCCTTTTCCCCTGGATTATAGACAAATTCCATGTCTGAGGTATATCCCTGTACATTTCTGAGTAATATTCTCAAGTCGCTTGGTTTATCGTTACATCATATACCTATTTTAGCGACTGATTCATTGTAAATACTTAATACTGATGCATATCCATTTTACCCTAAAGTTAAGATTTTCTAAGATGTTGATTTTACTTGACCAATTTTCAAAGTATTTAGGAGCATTTTTTGCTGTACCCTGCCTCTGCTGTCACGATTATATTGCTGAAAACATTCAGGTCGTTGCCAAGAGACATTACTGACACCGTGAAGAAATGACGAGTCGTTTTTCCTAATGAAGTTGCCTGGGGTAATGCTTCGCCTGGCGGCAGAAGTCGGTACTAGCAAATTTGCGGGCCCCCGGAAAGCCGATTTCTAAAAAAGTAATTGAGTCGCAATAAATTTGGAAAAAAAAAAGGAAGCGAAGAGAACACAATACTGCCTTCTTATCCCCGATCAAGAAAGAAGACATTGGAGGTTTTGCATCCATCACAAATTTCCGTCGTGAACAAGTTGTAGGACGATATCAAAGCTGAGAAGAGCAGCTCAACGCTTACCAGCAGGTGACCAGCTTCGTTTTTTTTCTTCTTTCCGATGGATATGCCACTGTTCATCAAGTAGCTTTTCCTTCCATTCTTATGTTATCTGGTTGGTGGCTTTTGTCAGTTTATTATTCTCTGGAGTTGATAAGTCCAATCCTTTTTAATGCTTGCTGCAGGTATATTGATAAGCTGATTTCATATCATAAATCAATTTCCTTATATATATATATATATATATATATATATATATATATATATATATATATATATATATATTTTTTTTTTTTCTTTTTTTCTTTTTTTTTTTCATACTATTCGCTATTTCCCGCAATAGCGAGGTAGCGTTAAGAACAGAGGACTGGGCCTTTGAGGGAATATCCTCACCTGGACCTCTCCTCTGTTCCTTCTTTTGGAAAAAAAAAAAAACGAGAGGGGAGGATTTCCAGCCCCCCGCTCCCTTCCCTTTTAGTCGCCTTCTACGACACGCAGGGAATACGTGGGAAGTATTCTTTCTCCCCTATCCCCAGGGAAATATATATATATATATATATATATATATATATATATATATATATATATATATATATATATATATATATATATATATGTTGGACACCAGTCCCGGGAAAAAGTCCGCATCAAGGCCGGGCCTTCATTGACATATAAACAGGTTAATGAAAGGAAGAGGAATCGAGTAAAAGTACTCACGAATTTTGAGGGACGTGAAAAACCTGTCTATTAAGTGCACCTGATGATGATGAGTTCACTTTGCTTTGTAGTCAATTACCAAGTCATTGTTATTGGGGAAATCTATGCGGGGTAGAGAGTTCCAAAGCTGGGGGACACAATGGTGTAGATCAAGAAATCTTTCCTTTTAAAAAGGTGTTCATTTCCTTTCGGAAAGATTGTTTCTAGATTACATCACACACATGTAGTTACTCTCTGTGCAGCATAATTCAGCACTTGTCAGCACCGCTGAAAATGCCTTTGTGATTTTTTTTTTCCAATGATTTGCAAGCAATCACGATAGATTGTTTTTCCGACCAATCATTTATTTGTTAGTATCTCTAGGAGGGACTCTGAAGCCCATACCTAGTGAGGATATAGGAATTCCCAGGGAGGCTCAAGTTATTCTTCCAGGGGAATATGATCATGTATTTGGAGCTTTTTCATTCTAGCAGGGTAAACAGTGTTCCAGGGTGGGGGGGGTGCCTACCCCTCCCCACCCCCGACCCCAGGCTTCGGGTCAAGGGCCGCCATTGGGTTCAGGGGGATTTTATCTCTCATTTGGACAACGCCCACATCGACCGCCGATGTTATCTTCTCTTTTGCTATACTTCAACCACGTTGTCCATCTAAGCCTAGTTATTATTATCACAGCAGGATTTAGTCCGTGTGGAAGCAAACGGTGTACTTAAACTGGCATCATGAGCATTTTCTACTGTCACTTTGCTTTTTATTCCATGCTGACACTCATAGAAGTGAAATTACTGTCACAAGAAATACCTTAGACCTCGGAGGTATACGTTTAAACAGTAGAAACACCCAACTAGAGTATGTGACTTTGCAATAGCTAGAATTAATTTAGGTTTTAGGATAGTGATGGCAAGTTCCTTATCAAAACCAACCAAATCCTGAGCATACTAGATATAAATCATAAGTTAGAAAAATGTTTTACTCACACCTTATGCAAATGAATGCCCGGTCACTTCAGATTTTAGTTCTAGAAATATGATTTAACTTGAACGTTTGACTTATAGCGACATACTACCCAATTCGGTCCCAAACTCTTCTTGTCCACAGTCATAATTCAAATATCTTTCTCTAGACGGCAACATTACAGGTATTGGCTGTTACAGTAGACCTGGACACACGTAGGTGCTGCATGCAGCCATAGTTCATCATACAAATACCCAGATGTTGTGAGTGGCCTCGACACCCTATAAGTTGACCCTGACTCCTAGCTCAAACTTTGGTGTCGCGTGATCGGCAGCCCAGATCAGTTCTGCTGTTGTCTCTTTGAAGCTGTGACGACAGAGGCGAAGGGAATGTTGCTACATTCATCACAATGTCTGGAAGCTAGAGAGACGTGTGTGCTGGAAGCGAGGGCCAGACACCGGGAAATGGCCCAAAGCCGAGTCTGGTTGAGCCGATGATTATGATGAAGCAAGTGTGTCGACAGATTAACCAAACAACAGCAAATGTGTGACACCCTAACTCAAGAAGAGCAATAGATATCTGACAACTTAGCAAAAACCACAGCTTGTGTGAGACCCTAACTCAAGAAGAACTATAGATATCTGACAACCTAACACCTATAGCAGCAGATGTGTGACACCTTAACTCAGGAAACGCAATAGGAACTGCAGGACTCTGGGTAATGTTTCCACCACGGAATCACACTTACTGCCTGGAGTACATAACACGTTGGATGCTTTCGTAGATACACCATAGTTTTCGGCATGTTAGATCCACTACAGCTGTGATGTCATACGAAATCACCAGAAGAATACGAGAAGAAAGTGTTCTGCGACCAGGGATGTCTCAGAGCCTCCTGCCACTTGGCGTATGCAGCAAGCTTGACACTTGAACTTCTGATGAAACATATCCTTGAAGGTCTTTGGTGAAGTAGTACTAGTGTGCCCCTCAATGACATCATTGTCTTTGGAAGGATGTTCCAGCAGGTGTTAAAGACATTTGCATGAGTCTTCAGTAGGTTTTGTAAGATAATTTTGAAGCTCATCCCTAAGTTGTGTTGTCTGGTGCATAAGGAAGTAAGCTATCATGGCCAGTGGTGGTTAACGTAGAGTGGTCACCGATCTGCGAATAATGGAAAATGTCAGGGACTGGTCTGTCTAGATCAGCATAACTGCACGAACTGCAAACATCTGCTGAAAGCCTTGACTGAAACAGTGCTTGAAGAGTTCATCAAGAATGGATGCCTCAGAGAACGCGAAACTTACATGGGATTAGGATATAGCGTATTGTTTGAGGGGTGTTGCGTCTTTGTTTTATACTTTTGTAAATTGTTTTCTGTAAATATTGTGGATAGCGTTTTGTCTCGAATGTGTGGCGGTCTGTCTAACGTTAGCCATAGGATGCGAGCACAAATGGGGCGAAGTCTTGGAGCCTTTTTCACATGTTTGCTGCTACTAGTCTAGATCAGCGTGTGGGATTGCATGATAGTTCGTCTTTCATATGAGCGAGGTTGCTTAGAGTCAGACTCGACACCTAGGGCCAGAGTCGGAGTCAGCACGAAAGAGTGCATGACAGTGCTGTGTACCTTTGTCCTCAGTGGTATATTCTCCGATTTGCTCAATATACAACTTCTAAATACTGTTTGCCTTCTCAATTTTATCTCAGTTTTTTTTTTCTCCAAATTAACATTCCTGGTAACAAAGAAGTATTTTTTCGCAGTCTTGATGAAGCTCAGTGTTGGTTTTTGGGTTTACATAGTGATAATTAATCTTCGGACCGATTTCCACACACTAATAACTATAACCCACAGCTCACAACTCAAGCTGAGACAAAGCAACGTAACAGTATGCTAAAGCCAAAGTGTTGATGTAGAGGTTGTCTACAGCAGCCGTGCACTGAGAACCTCACTAGCAAAGCACTTATCTGTTGTCCACTAAGGCCCTTTGCCTTTGGTGCTCTGCTCCAAATGTCTGAAGACATCGGTTGCTCGCAAAAACCACACTTTGTTGTCTGTGGCTTGACAAGAGAGCAGCAGTGTCATATTTGAGCCTATTTTTGATAGCGTTTCGCGGTATGTGTTAAAATTTAGCCAGAAGACATGGTGAGACGTCTAAAGCTGATCAACGAATCACCGGTTTCAAGCAGCAGGTTGACTGTCTATTGTCCTCGGAGACACTGATCAGTAGGGTGTTGTTTTGAACTTTGAACACTTCACTGTCGTTGAGACAATTCAGGGAGCTGGCAGGTCGTAGTTTCTCGAAGGTGTTGGCTGAATAGATGCAAAATATGTAGCTAACACTTTCTAGGTATCATGGAGGGGTTCTTGTCATGGCGCGCATGACATTAACTCGCTAATTCAGTCGCTGTCGGGTATACTGGACCTGTTTCTCAAGGAGCAAGTTCATCACCAGTCAATCCAATCACTAACTTAGTGTTCCTTTACGAATAGACCTACCATAAGGTCCATTCCATAGATACATAAGTAGATATCTGGGTCGCTGAACATAGACTTCTTATACCTTGAATTTTGGCCTCAGGTATTTGATAATGTTGAGCATTTTCAACTCTGCTTCCAACTCCAGGCATCTCTAATAGAGTTAAGAAAAAAAAAAAAGAAATGGACCGCAAGACTGTGGCGCCTTGAAAATTGAGATCTTTAGCCTCCATCACATGTTGAAGAGCGTTGGATGAGGACTCCTTCCTGAAGAGTACATTTATCATTTCTTATCTCCAGGACACCAAAGTATGACATTGCATCTTGATTCCAGGTGATCGTTCTCGGGAGTGCCCTGCAGTCCAGGTTGCTGGGATACCGATAAACTTCCTGACCACACTGGGCTGGATGACTCCAGCAAAATAACTAAGACGGTTGCAAAGTTCATGGTCCTCAGAGGATGTTGTCAAAGAATCGCCATGCCTTTGCAAGAGACGTGCCCATGTCTTCAGACGGCCCGTTGCCTTTTTTTTTCCTACCCTAGAGAGAAAACAGTTTTGAATTCTATTGATGAATCCTCTCTAAACAAATATTTTCATGGAGCGTTGCGATTTTCGAGAGGAGGCGCTTGAAGACCAACCTCATGTAGTACTTCCATGTGTAAGAAGTCAGGGAATTGAGTATATGCTTTGTTTTCATTTTAGACTAAAAAATGGGGACGACCAATCTTTTTCCCGAGTGATCAATAACCCCAAAGCTCCCATGAGACTCGATGACTGCTAAAATATCAGCACTTCAACAAGGAAGAGGATATTTTGGCATGGAATGAATGCCGTTAGTTTTGTATACGTCAGGAGTGTAATCCTCGGCTGGGGTCCCCGTCTGGTGAGGTGAACGTTGGGCTAATGATCGCTGACCACACCAATGTTTTTATTATTTAAAATATGGCCGACGTCCGAAGCATCCTTGTCATTCAGAGTGACTGGTATGACTCTCTGAGGTGGGTGTGGCTGATTTTAATGGGTTAAAAAACATTTTTGATATAGTTTGATTCCAAATACTTAGTTTTCAAGGTTTAGGTATGCGTGTCACTGTAAGGATGAGCGCATATTATCCATGGTATGGTATTACATCCCTTTTCTGGAAGGTTTGGTGTTAAGTTTCATTAGAGATCGTGAAAGAAAAATAATTTAGATGTGTTTGACTGTATTTCGTGTGATAATTTTACAGTTTCCGCCCCATCCAGATTTTTCCCTGAGCGATGGTTTACGTCGTAGTCAAATGAACTTATCTAACCTCACCTAGGGGATAAGTTTTCTTTGCTGGGGAGCTTCTAAAGAATTTATTTATCGATTGCACGTAACAGAAATATCATAACTTCTGAGTATTGTTAGAGTGCCTGGTGGTCGTAAGTTACCCAGAGTTGGTAACTGACCTCTGTTAGTATTATCAAAGATATTGGAGTGAGTGGTTTTTGAACAGTTTGACCACTTGAATGAATACCATACGTTTAACATACTCTTTCCGGAGATTCAGTTCAGCTTCCGCTCAGACTTCTTGACTAAGACACGCTGGATCCACCTGAGTGATTACATCGGGCTGGTTCACAACAAAGGAAATTACATGAGTATGGTCATGCTTGATGTACAGAAAGCATTTGACATAGTTGATCATGGTTTCCTTCAATACTTTAAAACTCTTGACATATTTGATGAATCAGTGGATTGGTTTCAGTGATATGTGTGATCAATAAGTGGTGATGTAAATAGTAATAAAGGGATTCTAGTAGAGTGTCGTGTTCCTTAAGGTTTAGTTCTGGGCCCGCTTCTGTATCTGGTATGTTAATGATATGTTAAGAGTTGTCCGAGATAAGTTACGACTTAAAATGGATAATTTGGTTCTGCTTAAATCATGCAAAAAAGCAGAACTCGAGTCTGTTTACGAGTGGTTGGTGGACTACAAGCTGTCTGTCTATCTTTTTAGAACTGAGTAAATTCTATTTGCATCGAAGAAAAGGTTACATTAATTTTAGTGATTACAGGTACATTTTGCTGGAATTGATATAATTGTATTGAAACAACAAGTAATATTTTTATATGTAACTTTGAACCAGTCCCATTCAGGGGATACCATTGCCATCAAAGTTATTTCTCTGCGTTGCAGAAATCAGCAAGTGAACACACTTGAGAGGGTCTGGGCTGTACCTATACTCCCTCTGCATTACATGGGTAACTGAAATACTAAGGTATTTTCCTGATACTGATGATAGGTGATAGAGATATAAAGTATCTTTGCATACATTTGCTGTGTTGAACATGTCTGAGTAAGGTTGCTGGTCATATTGGGTTAAGAGTCAAGTTGAAAATTTTAGAGGAATGATTAGGGATTGGATACAATGGAAGCATTATGTGTATGGGAGACAACCTGGGTGGCACTTTTTAAGGATGCGTGTGAATCATGTAGTCTTTATGTTCCTAATTCACTTCATTAAGTTGAGAATGGACCTATTATGATTTAAAGATAGACAGAATATAAGAGTGCAGTAATATGTAGAGAAGATACCATGTTTGTATATAAAAGATGTGTATGCATCAAATATGCTGTACTTGTATCACATCCTGACGAATTTGATATCAGTGAACAAGTATCGCTTACAGACATTTGCATATCTTTAACACTTTAGTTCATAGAACTCTCATAAAATCCTGTAGGATGTTATGATATTGAATTTTACCTGTAGTGTCTTGGAATTACTCTGTTCCCTATTTTGTGTAGTTGGCAAATATTACTGATTTTCAGATTGTGAGGGATGACACCATAAGCCAGCATTTTCCTCATAAAGTGGTTTCATTGGCTTTATGCAGTATGCAGATAACCTCCCTGATTAACTGTAGTCTGTGTGAGGATATTTTTAATTGAAATTCTCCCCTCCTGTAATACTTTTCAAAAGAAGAAATAGAGGAGGGAGCCATTCTAGGATTTTTCCTTAAGGGCTCTGTCTCTGTTCGTGACACTACTTCTACTTCACTCGAGTGGGAAGTAGCGAACAGGTATGAAAATTGTGATGAATTTTTTCATAAGGAATGGTATATCAACTGGAGTAATGAATTGGGTTGTTGGTAATTAGTCCACATAATTTTTTGCATATATCCTGTTTCAGTTTGTGGCAGTGTTGTGGCACTTGTTTTGCCAGATACAGTATGTTATGATTCATTAAGCAAAATTATTCTTTTCTTTTTATATAGAGACAATGACAGTTCAGCATGGATTCTGCATAAGCCTCTTGGAGAAAAAGCTGAGTATGGGAAGATTGGTGGATCTTTATCAGATGGACCATTTGTGGTACGGTCACGCACTGAAAGGACAGTATCTGTCACACACCAACCATCAGGGCTTTCTACAGTTTTCATTGCACCAGTAGCAACTTTAACCAATACACATTCCAAAAGTGTAGGTATATGAGTATATTGTAACCTTTATTACCCTCCAGATTTTGATTTGTAAGTATCTGTAGTCCGTTGAGCGTGGATTTATTCAAACATAATAGATGACATGATGAACTCTGTTTTCTGTTAAGGTTTCATTTCATACTTTTGATCCAATTTTTGCTTTTTCTCTGTAAAATGAGCAATATTGAAATTGTACGTAGTGCTCAGACTGAGTTTGGAGACTTAGTTGCTGGACAGGTAATCATCCATGTGAATGGTTAAAGGCTGAGGGAACGTGTTTTTAGGTTATGGAATTAATTACAATTATGATGATATTTTACATTTTATTTATGGTGATAAATATATTGATTCTACTGATGTTTATTAAAGCAAAGATGGGTATGATTGAAGGTATGGGGTTCACAACAGTGTGGTTTGGATGTGAGTTTTGAACCCAGAATGCGGAAGAGAAGAGGCTGGATGTGTTGGAAATGTGGCATGAGGTGGATTGATCAGTTAAGGAATGACAAAGGAATTGACTTGGCCCTCAACCCTACTGTACCTAATAACCTTGCTCTTATTCACATTTACTCTTAACTTTCTTCTTTCACACACTTTACCAAACTCAGTCACCAGCTTCTGCAGTTTCTCACATGAATCAGCCACCAGCGCTGTATCATCAGCGAACAACAACTGACTCACTTCCCAAGCTCTCTCATCCCCAACAGACTTCATACTTGCCCCTCTTTCCAAAACTCTTGCATTCACCTCCCTAACAACCCCATCCATAAACAAATTAAACAACCATGGAGACATCACACACCCCTGCCGCAAACCTACATTCACTGAGAACCAATCACTTTGCTCTCTTCCTACACGTACACATGCCTTACATCCTCGATAAAAACTTTTCACTGCTTCCAACAACTCGCCTCCCACACCATATATTCTTAATACCTTCCACAGAGCATCTCTATCAACTCTATCATATGCCTTCTCCAGATCCATAAATGCTACATACAAATCCATTTGCTTTTCTAAGTATTTCTCACATACATTCTTCAAAGCAAACACCTGATCCACACATCCTCTACCACTTCTGAAACCACACTGCTCTTCCCCAATCTGATGCTCTGTACATGCCTTCACCCTCTCAATCAATACCCTCGGAGCCATATAATTTACCAGGAATACTCAACAAACTTATACCTCTGTAATTTGAGCACTCACTCTTATCCCCTTTGCCTTTGTACAATGGCAATATGCACGCATTCCGCCAATCCTCAGGCACCTCACCGTGAGTCATACATACATTAAATAACCTTACCAACCAGTCAACAATACAGTCACCCCCTTTTTTAATAAATTCCACTGCAATACCATCCAAACCTGCTGCCTTGCCGGCTTTCATCTTCCGCAAAGCTTTTACTACCTCTTCTCTGTTTACCAAATCATTTTCCCTAACCCTCTCACTTTGCACACCACCTCGACCAAAACACCCTATATCTGCCACTCTATCATCAAACACATTCAACAAACCTTCAAAATACTCACTCCATCTCCTTCTCACATCACCACTACTTGTTATCACCTCCCCATTTGCGCCCTTCACTGAAGTTCCCATTTGCTCCCTTGTCTTACGCACTTTAATTACCTCCTTCCAGAACATCTTTTTATTCTCCCTATTTATCCTGTTTATCGATATATTTTGATAGCTGATCTTGGTAATGTAATGAATTATTGCAGAATGATGCCATGACGAATCGTCGTGAATCAGAATTACTTATAATTACGCAGCATTTATGATGTCTTTTTTTTATAACTTTATTCAGCAACTACATATAGGTGACTTTTTTCTTGATGTCCTTCATCATGACCAACAGCAGGCACACTGAGCGTAGATCACGCTCATGTGAAAAGCTGACAAAATTGTTCCCGCTCGACAGTGCATGTTTTCATGCGATATGATTTCATGCTTGTGCGAACAAGGCCTGAACTTCTCACTGAAACAGATATGAAAAAAAGACTATACTTTGCATTTATCTATTTAGTGTATACCAGTAAAGGTATTCTTTCCATTTTTGTCATAAAGTATGCAAGGAAACCTTGAGGTCTTTTGGTGCTTGTTCATTGGAGGGCTTTCGATGCTCTTCCTTGGACCACCCTTATGCTGCACAGTTGCGGTGGAGATCCTTCGTAGGCCGAGATCCTCGAGAGAGAGCCAACTGGAAATAGTGGTGTCACAGAAGTACCATTCAGTTCACATCCCACATACTGATGAGATATGTTTCATTTCATATTCTACCTGTCAGCTTGTAAACTAGAGAATGCATATGAATGTAACAAATGTAAACAGGTTGTTTACAGTACCCGTTTCCCCATTATACGCTGCCTCCAAGGTAAGTATAGCCATTTCATCGTGTGCAAAAAATGTCATAGTAAATAGGGTAGTAAAATTCAAGGTGCTCAGGAGGTTTGATTATAGCAAGAAACTCATGGCTGCAGCTTGTGTATTTAAAGAAAATTATCGAGGAAAAAATTACTCTTTAAGTGTTAATGTAGATGAGACTAGCTTATGTTGGAAAAGAATGTAAACTAGGACATTGATTAGCAAGCAAGGAAAGACTGCTTCAGGCAGCCAGAGATTGTTGAACTCTATTCTTGGTAATGAATGCTGAGGGATGTATTTAGCTTAAGCCCTTGTGAGCATTTCATTCAGATAATCCCAGGGCTATGTAAAGTCTTTATGACATGTGATTTTGTAACAGTTGTTGTTGATTTACATAATTCAGAGGATGACATAGACAACTCTAGTACCCTTTCTCCTACCCAGTCCCTCTCATTCACCACCTAAAGCCATCATCACCACATTTTCAGGTATTTTTTCATTAAATGTCATCTAGATTGAATGATAAAAGTGTGTTGTAAATTGTTGTAATTTTATTTTTCATGTATATCTCATAATTGATAGAGAAATGCAATAAAAATTTTGTTCTGGAACATAACCCTGCCTATATTATATAAGGGATTTCTCAAGTTCACTTTGAGACACTCCAGTTTGCAACATGATTTCCAGGAAATAACCTTTTTGCTAGGCTGGAAACAGTGGCATCACAAATATTTTTGTATAATTTCTCTGTGAAAGTTGATCAGTATTATTGATTATAATACCTGTTGGAAGTTTCAATGACAGACAAAATTCCTCATCAAGGCTGGGTCTTAATTGAAATATAGAGAGGATTATGAAAGGGAAAAGGAGACAAGGGAAAATATTTACAATTTTTAAAGTGTACCAGGTCATAATTATTGGGAAAGACTTGAGAAGGTAGAGAGTGCCAAAGCTTTGAGGTGTAAGGAAAGAAACAGTGTCAAAACAGCCTGCCCTTGAGCTGCCAACAGCCACACAGTAAACATGTTATGTAGCATTTTGCCGAGTATATCTGCATAACATTGATGCGAAGATCTTTTAAGGGAACACATATGGCTCTTAAGAGTACCTAATATAGCTGAGCCTCTAGGTATTATTATTTCTCAATAGGAAAATTAATGTTATCCTTTTATCTTTTTTATATCTATAGAATTGCAAAATCCAGTTCACTTTTTTTAACACTTTTCCCTCCCCTTGCATGGACTTAGTCTTGCATGTTTATTTTGAGCACTCAAGAATTGCCCCAAATGGGAATGGTTTGCACATACATTGGGTGTTTTGTCAAGATGGAGCTTTTGGTTCAGTTCAAAATTCAAGGCTAATCTAGCCCAGACATGGCTGAGTTCTCTTAGTCTTGTATTTATTGACTTTTATGTTAATCTAGTAATATTTTTTTTCTTTAAGGATTTTTTTTCTTCTGTAGCTAGTGTCTTTATAATCAGGTATTGTAGTATTGCTGCAGTCTGTTGTAGATGAGAGGGCTTGGGAAGTGAGTCAGTTGTTGTTAGCTGATGATACAACACTGGTGGCTGATTCGGGTGAGAAACTGCAGAAATTGGTGACTGAGTTTGGTACAGTGTGTGAAAGAAGAAAGCCGAGAGTAAATGTGAATAAGAGCATGGTTCAGTAGGGCTGAGGGACAAGTTAATTGGGAGGTAAGTTTGAATGGAGAAAAACTGGGTGAATTGAAGTGTTTTAGATATCTGGGAGTGGATTTAGCAGTGGATGGAACCATGGAAGCGGAAGTGAGTTACAGGGTTGTGGGAGGGGCATTGAAGAATGTGTGGAAAGTGAGAACGTTATCTCGAAGAGCAAAAGTGGGTATGTTTAAAGGAATAGTGGTTCGAACAATGTTATATGGTTGGGAGACTTGGGCTATAGATGGTGTTGTGCAAAAGAGGGTGGATGTGTTGGAAATGAGGTGTTTGAGGACAATAGGTGGTGTGAGGTGGTTTAATTGAGTAAGTAATGAAAGGGTAAGAGAGATGTGTGGTAATAAAAAGAGCATGGTTGAGAGAGCAGAAGAGGGTGTTTTGAAATGGTTTGGTCACATGGAAAGAATGAGTGTGGAAAGATTGACAAAGATGATATTTGTGCCAGAGGTGGAGGGAACAAGGAGAAGTGGGAGACCAAATTGGAGGTGGAAGGATGGAGTGAAAAAGATTTTGAGCGATTGGGACCTAAACATACTGGAGGGTGAAAGGTGTGCAAGGAATAGAGTGAATTGGAATGATGTGGTATACCAGGGTTGACATGCTGTCAGTGGATTGAACCAGGGCATGTGAAGCGCCTAGGGTAAACCATGGAAAGTTCTGTGGGGTGTGGATGTGGAAAGGGAGCTGAGGTTTCGGTGCATTACACATGACAGCTAGAGACTGAGTGTAAACGAATGTGCCCTTTGTTGTCTTTTCCTAGTGCTACCTGGTGCGCACGTGGAGGGGGTGCTGTTTTTCATGTGTAGCAGGGTGGCAACGGGAATGGATGAAGGCAGCAAGTATGAATATGTTCATGTGTATATATGAATATGTCTGTGTATTTATATGTACATACACATTGAAATGTTTAGGTATGTATATGTGCGTGTGTGGGTGTTTATGTATATACATGTGTATTTGGGTGGGTTGGGCCATTCTTTCGTCTGTTTTCTTGTGCTACCTCACCATCGTGGGAGACAGCGACTAAGTATAATAAAAATAAAGATAAGATAATAGTATTGCTATTGTGTCACAGTTTGATTAATAAGAAAGAAATGAGAAGACTGTATCTGTGTGATTGTCTCTAAATAGTACAAACATATGTAGTAAGTGGCAGAACTTTTATGCAAAGAAAGTGGCTGTAAAGTATTAACACTCATGCTCAGACAACACATGATGCATGATCAGAAACGTACTGGTGTACTCTTTGTGCAGCATGCCTGAAAATTATATGAAAATCCATTTTTCAGTTCATGGCATCCATTTTTGTGTTGAGGCACATATTATGGTTTGTAGAGTGTGTTGATCTTTCCCTTTCATAATCTGGCCCTATCACTTGTCCCAAGTTCAGTAGGCCCCCTCTTACCATATATCTCACACTAGTATAGATATTTATAATAGCAATCAGCGTAGTTTCTTCAAAATGGTGAAGTTGGAGTATGATTTACTATTTGATGTATTTGATATTTATAGAGCAATCATTTATTAGTGGTTTCATGTAGAAAACGAATGTTTTTATTATTAATATCATTAATGTTATTATGATACTTGACCGCCATTTCCCATATCGGCGAGGTAGCACCAGGAAACAGATGATGAAGAATGGCCCATCCACTCATATACACATACATAAACACCCATACATGCATATTTATTTATATATTTTATTTATTATACTTTGTCGCTGTCTCCCGCGTTTGCGAGGTAGCGCAAGGAAACAGACGAAAGAAATGGCCCAACCCCCCCCCCCATACACATGTATATACATACGTCCACACACACAAATATACATACCTACACAGCTTTCCATGGTTTACCCCAGACGCTTCACATGCCTTGATTCAATCCACTGACAGCACGTCAACCCCGGTATACCACATCGCTCCAATTCACTCTATTCCTTGCCCTCCTTTCACCCTCCTGCATGTTCAGGCCCCGATCACACAAAATCTTTTTCACTCCATCTTTCCACCTCCAATTTGGTCTCCCTCTTCTCCTCGTTCCCTCCACCTCCGACACATATATCCTCTTGGTCAATCTTTCCTCACTCATTCTCTCCGTGTGCCCAAACCACTTCAAAACACCCTCTTCTGCTCTCTCAACCACGCTCTTTTTATTTCCACACATCTCTCTTACCCTTACGTTACTCACTCGATCAAACCACCTCACACCACACATTGTCCTCAAACATCTCATTTCCAGCACATCCATCCTCCTGCGCACAACTCTATCCATAGCCCACGCCTCGCAACCATACAACATTGTTGGAACCACTATTCCTTCAAACATACCCATTTTTGCTTTCCGAGATAATGTTCTCGACTTCCACACATTCTTCAAGGCCCCCAGAATTTTCGCCCCCTCCCCCACCCTATGATCCACTTCCGCTTCCATGTTTCCATCCGCTGCCAGATCCACTCCCAGATATCTAAAACACTTCAGTTCCTCCAGTTTTTCTCCATTCAAACTCACCTCCCAATTGACTTGACCCTCAACCCTACTGTACCTAATAACCTTGCTCTTATTCACATTTACTCTTAACTTTCTTCTTCCACACACTTTACCAAACTCAGTCACCAGCTTCTGCAGTTTCTCACATGAATCAGCCACCAGCGCTGTATCATCAGCGAACAACAACTGACTCACTTCCCAAGCTCTCTCATCCCCAACAGACTTCATACTTGCCCCTCTTTCCAAAACTCTTGCATTTACCTCCCTAACAACCCCATCCATAAACAAATTAAACAACCATGGAGACATCACACACCCCTGCCGCAAACCTACATTCACTGAGAACCAATCACTTTCCTCTTTTCCTACACGTACACATGCCTTACATCCTCGATAAAAACTTTTCACTGCTTCTAACAACTTTCCTCCTACACCATATATTCTTAATACCTTCCACAGAGCATCTCTATCAACTCTATCATATGCCTTCTCCAGATCCATAAATGCTACATACAAATCCATTTGCTTTTCTAAGTATTTCTCACATACATTCTTCAAAGCAAACACCTGATCCACACATCCTCTACCACTTCTGAAACCACACTGCTCTTCCCCAATCTGATGCTCTGTACATGCCTTCACCCTCTCAATCAATACCCTCCCATATAATTTACCAGGAATACTCAACAAACTTATACCTCTGTAATTTGAGCACTCACTCTTATCCCCTTTGCCTTTGTACAATGGCACTATGCACGCATTCCGCCAATCCTCAGGCACCTCACCATGAGTCATACATACATTAAATAACCTTACCAACCAGTCAACAATACAGTCACCCCCTTTTTTAATAAATTCCACTGCAATACCATCCAAACCTGCTGCCTTGCCGGCTTTCATCTTCCGCAAAGCTTTCACTACCTCTTCTCTGTTTAACAAATCATTTTCCCTAACCCTCTCACTTTGCACACCACCTCGACCAAAACACCCTATATCTGCCACTCTATCATCAAACACATTCAACAAACCTTCAAAATACTCACTCCATCTCCTTCTCACATCACCACTACTTGTTATCACCTCCCCATTTGCGCCCTTCACTGAAGTTCCCATTTGCTCCCTTGTCTTACGCACTTTATTTACCTCCTTCCAGAACATCTTTTTATTCTCCCTAAAATCTAATGATACTCTCTCACCCCAACTCTCATTTGCCCTTTTTTTCACCTCTTGCACCTTTCTCTTGACCTCCTGTCTCTTTCTTTTATACATCTCCCACTCAATTGCATTTTTTCCCTGCAAAAATCGTCCAAATGCCATATATACATACATATACATATCAACATATACACATATATATAAACATACATATACACACTTTTCTTTTCTTTTAAACTATCCGCCATTTCCTGCATTAGTGAGGTAGCGTTAAGAACAGAGGACTGGGCCTTTGTGGAATATCCTCACCTGGCCCCCCTCTGTTCCTTCTTTTGGAAAATTAAAAAAAAGAAAAAAAAAACGAGAGGGGAGGATTTCCAGCCTCCTGCTCCCTCCCCTTTTAGTCGCCTTCTACGACATGCAGGGAATACGTGGGAAGTATTCTTCATCCCCTATCCCCAGGGATAATATACATATACACACACATATACATATTCATACTTGCTTGCCTTCATTCATTCCTGGTGCCATCCTGCCCACAAGAAATACCATCACTATTCTCTGCTTCAGCGAGCTAGTGCCAGGAAAACAGACAAAAAAGGCCACATTTGTTCACACTCAGTTTCTAGCTATCATGTGTAATGCATCGAAACCACAGTAAGATGAAAAATATTTTCACAAATTGATAAATGTTATAAACATTTACATACTGGGGTATTAACAGATTCTGCCTGCATTAGGTTTCACCATGAGTGGAAAATAACATTTGGCAAGTTTATATCATTGTCGCTTGTTGAAAGGATTACTGTACCCAAAATCTTCCCAGGTCAGTATAGCCCTCCCCACTACTTGGCTTAAGTTATGTAAGATTTTCATGATGGGGAGAATTTTTGGTCAGAACCATAACACCCCAATATGGGTGTTCATGGCTTATATGACAACATTCTGCTAGAATGAGGGGTGTCCAGGAATGTAACCCCAATGTCATATAAGGTCCTCTGGTACAGTATGCTAATCTACATATGTATAGAGTAAATTTCTTAATTATATAACTCCAGGACCGCTTTTATTGGGCTCCTGCAACTTTAAGGCTGTGCATCTATATGTAGCATGGAAATAATGGATTCCACTAGAAATGAAAGGTTCCTTGATGAGATTGCACTTTTTTGGTCCAATAACGATAATACTTCCTCACAGGGAGTGACCTTTCACTCATGATGTAACAACGTGCAGGTGGAGCCCGTTACTGTAACACCTGTGTGTATTATTTATATGAAGAACCATTTACTTATTTATTTACCTGTGTGTTTGTATATGCTGCATATGTGTTCATGGAAGCACAGTGTATCTTATTTATGTGTTATTTTAGAAAGATTAGGCTGACATATTATCTCCTGCATAGGTTTTGTGTCTTGGTGTTGCTGATGGAGGACTAGGTGTGTCAGTCTGCACAGAAAACAAGCTGCGCGTTTGGGAAACGAAAACTGGCGAAGTTAGGGTAAAGTAGCCTGTGCAATCTTTCTTTGCACTACTGCCTGTACTTTTTTATTTGTAATCCTTCTGCCTTTCTACCCTACAGGGATAGTTACTATTTATTTGATTTCCAAATACAGTGTTCATTCTTGTTTCTCTAATTATTTTGTCTGTATTTTATGATTTTTTTGTACATTTTTTATAAGAGAAAAAGCAGTTTGACTAACTTAAAAAGTTATGGGGTTTACACAGGAAAGGGGAGGGTTCATTTTTGGGAAATTATATTTTTTTTAATATTTGGCATTGAGCAAGCAGAGAAATGTTTCTGTAAAGTGTAGAGGGGTACATCCTAATAGAGAGAACCATCAAGATTTTATAGTTTTGCAGGACTAAGAATGGCCATTTCATTCTCTTTGCTGTTCATTTTTACAGCTGTGCATTTATAAGAATGTATTTTTAATGTTTTCATAATTTTGCATTTCTGAGAATTGTGATGTGAGTTTTGTTTTCATTTTGTTTTATTTGTATGAATTAATGCAAGCAAAAACTTGGTTTGCTTATACCAGTTGCATATTAGATTGTGCAGTTATGGATTCAAGAACCAGACAGTTTTCAACTTTATGCTGATCAGTTTAGTAGTCTTTGTTTTCCATGTCTTCAAAACCTACCCATGCCTTTTATTTGCACGATTGTAACAGCGATTTCATTACTCATATTAATTTGTATGCTAATCTGGGTTTTCCACATCTCTTGAACCTGAACTAGCATTTTACCTGCAAGAGCATAGCAGCTATTTTATTACCCATATTGGTCTTTGCACTGATCTCAGGTTTCCACATCCCTTCAGCCTGCACTGGCCATGTACCTGCTAGAGAGTAGCGGCCATTTTATTATTCATATTAGTTTTATTGTTCTGTAAGCAGAGGGATTTTGTAAATATAATTTCTGGTGATAGAGAATAAGCTGTGCACTTGCAAAACGATTAGATAAGTTACCAGTGCTTGATTTATGGTTATGTGTGTGGTTTCTTTTGGTCATAAACTTTCCTATCAGTGGTGTTTAATTTTTCAAACTTTATATGTCTTTATTATAATGATGATCATACACTGAAGATGTTTTTCTACTTTGAATTTATTTAATTCCTTCAAATAATTTCATCAAATGAAAGAAGCAATATATTGTTTGAAGGAAAATTATATTCAAAATTCCTCAGTATGCAACATTTAGTTCTAACTTCATAGTATATGCACAGCTCTGTATCACCATATGCCTCACAATGGAAAATTCTGTATTTCTCAAGAATTTGCTAGCATGTGCAGTGAGAAACAGTAAGAATGTTAACTTATTATTATTTTTTTTTTTTTTTTCATACTATTCGCCATTTCCCGCATTAGCGAGGTAGCGTTAAGAACAGAGGACTGGGCCTTTGAGGGAATATCCTCATATGGCCCCCTTCTCTGTTCCTTCTTTTGGAAAATTTAAAAAAAATTATTTATGATGGCTTATTTCTTCACCTCAGAGGACCCTTGAAGGTCACCTCTTTGATGTGTATACATGTCGACTATTTCCATCCGGCATTGTGGTGCTTTCTGGTGGTGGAGACATGCAGTTACGCATTTGGGATGCAGCCACAGGAGCATGTCCCGTGGTGCTTAAAGGTCACACAGGTGCCGTTCTAGATACAGCTATTGTGGACCGTGGCAAAAATATAATCTCAGTTAGCAAGTGAGTGAAGGGTAAGCTGTAATTAGTTGACCTTGGTAACCCATAGGAGCACTCTGGAGTCTTCTACACAATCTGAACTGTGCACTATTTAATATCTTGCTGTTTCTCATTTATCTCCATATGCTTCCTGACTGAATCACCTATTATGTTAAATGATACTTTGCTAACAGAGGAGGCCATTCTCCTTTTCATTTACATCTTTGCCTTATTGTGTAAATAATTGACAAATGCCATAATTTGATTGTATGAATATATATATATATACTGACTCGTGTATTTGTGTTTGCTTGTGCTGTCTCACTTATGATGGGGTGAATGGAATATATAGTAATTATTTTTTTTATTTTTTTTATTATACTTTGTCGCTGTCTCCCGCATTTGCGAGGTAGCGCAAGGAAACAGACGAAAGAAATGGCCCAACCCCCCCCATACACATGTATATACATACGTCCACACACGCAAATATACATACCTACACAGCTTTCCATGGTTTACCCCAGACGCTTCACATGCCTTGATTCAATCCACTGACAGCACGTCAACCCCGATATACCACATCGCTCCAATTCACTCTATTCCTTGCCCTCCTTTCACCCTCCTGCATGTTCAGGCCCCGATCACACAAAATCTTTTTCACTCCATCTTTCCACCTCCAATTTGGTCTCCCTCTTCTCCTCGTTCCCTCCACCTCCGACACATATATCCTCTTGGTCAATCTTTCCTCACTCATTCTCTCCATGTGCCCAAACCACTTCAAAACACCCTCTTCTGCTCTCTCAACCACGCTCTTTTTATTTCCACACATCTCTCTTACCCTTACGTTACTCACTCGATCAAACCACCTCACACCACACATTGTCCTCAAACATCTCATTTCCAGCACATCCATCCTCCTGTGCACAACTCTATCCATAGCCCACGCCTCGCAACCATACAACATTGTTGGAACCACTATTCCTTCAAACATACCCATTTTTGCTTTCCGAGATAATGTTCTCGACTTCCACACATTCTTCAAGGCCCCCAGAATTTTCGCCCCCTCCCCCACCCTATGATCCACTTCCGCTTCCATGGTTCCATCCGCTGCCAGATCCACTCCCAGATATCTAAAACACTTCAGTTCCTCCAGTTTTTCTCCATTCAAACTCACCTCCCAATTGACTTGACCCTCAACCCTACTGTACCTAATAACCTTGCTCTTATTCACATTTACTCTTAACTTTCTTCTTCCACACACTTTACCAAACTCAGTCACCAGCTTCTGCAGTTTCTCACATGAATCAGCCACCAGCGCTGTATCATCAGCGAACAACAACTGACTCACTTCCCAAGCTCTCTCATCCCCAACAGACTTCATACTTGCCCCTCTTTCCAAAACTCTTGCATTTACCTCCCTAACAACCCCATCCATAAACAAATTAAACAACCATGGAGACATCACACACCCCTGCCGCAAACCTACATTCACTGAAAACCAATCACTTTCCTCTCTTCCTACATGTACACATGCCTTACATCCTCGATAAAAACTTTTCACTGCTTCTAACAACTTTCCTCCCACACCATATATTCTTAATACCTTCCACAGAGCATCTCTATCAACTCTATCATATGCCTTCTCCAGATCCATAAATGCTACATACAAATCCATTTGCTTTTCTGAGTATTTCTCACATACATTCTTCAAAGCAAACACCTGATCCACACATCCTCTACCATATAGTAATGTAGAATAGAAAGAATTATGCTAACTGATGATCTTAAATGAATTGGCTCTAGTAGAAAGCTAAGAATTTAATTTTTCCAAATATAGACTTTCAAAGTCCATGGTACAGCATGGTACAGAATTTCCAGAGTTGGCCCTCTAGTGCCATATGCTGTGTTGACATGTGCCACGACAGTAATTTTTTGTTCTCAGAACATGTAGCAGGAAACCTCCTTGCTTTTCTCAGCTTTTTATGCAGAAAGTGGAAATCTCTCAGATATTAGATAAGGGCACGTCACCTGAGTCTTATGATTTTGGTAACAAAATTATGTATGATATATGTTATTAACCCTTATATGGCAAGTTTATTATGAAGGCTGTCTCACACATGAAAAAAGGATGGATTGGTACAAAGATAAATCATACAAGTAGCTGTTGTATTACATTTTTGTGCTATTTTGTAGTTATTGACAACCTTTGTGATGACCTGATAGAGTACTGAGTGAGTAGAAGAAGGATGTTTGACTGGAAATTCAGGAATGATCCTTTCTGACTGCAAGGTGGTAATTATTTGTCTCACTGATATTATCTATCACTGTGCCATTTAGATATACTTGGAAATATTCAAGCTCCTTATTGTCATTGGTGACACTAAAGTCATCCTTCCCCTGAACATCAGATCCTTCAAACTTGGGCATAGTTGGCGTAAACCTGTCCCTTGATACCACACAAAGGCTAAGCTTGTGGGTGATGGTAATGCAGATTGAAGTGTTTTGTGCTTACCAATATTCTAATCACTGGGTCTTTCATTTCTATACCTGTCACTTTTTTCACCTAATACATCTAATGATAAGTGTTCTATCTCACCATATAGGTCATCCAGTAATCTTGCTCTTTTTTTATGGCCTCATTGCTTGCTTTTGTGTCAGAGGAGTTAAGGGACATGTATTTGCTATGGAGACTTTTGGGGTGCTGAGGATTATGGAAATTAACCCACTCCTACTGGCCAGTGGAAGTAACTTTTACAGCTGCTACTGTTGCTGGTATTCACTCTATCTATCTATATCTCTGATGGAACTCCCTCAGAGGGCTGACCACAGCAATGGAGTTTCCATGACTAGTGAGCTGCACTGTTGCTTCTTTGCCTTCAGTTCCTCACCCTTGAGAGGCCACTGGCAGGAGGCAACTGTAGTGCAGTGCTTGCAGAGTTTCCTACCTAATGCTCCTGCTGACTACTTCTACATTATATTCCTGTGTAAATTTATCTACCTACTACTAATGTCAATTGCTCCTTCCATTTTGCCAAAAGGCAGGGTTAGCGCATAGTGCTCACCACAGGAAAATCTAGAGTTACGAAGAATGAGCTGTGTGAGTTGAGTGATGTCAAACGTTATGTGAGACAAAGAAAGATTGTATGTTTATGGACAGAATTCCAGTAATCCAAGTGTGTGTGGGGCAGAAAGAAAAGACAGCTACCTAGATCAGAGGAGTGCAACTTCACAATCACTGACTTGGTTCCTCACTAGGCAGCTGTCACTAACCTTCCCAATACCCAGGTGGGTAGCAACGATAATGTACCTCCCTGGTCATTGGCTATCTACTTCAATCAATGGTGGAAAAAGTTGAAACACTGAATGATGTTGGCTGCCTTCCAGTGATGGACATCATGTGATGTGGGCAGCTCTTTAAGGGCTAAATATTTTGTTCAGAACAGATTTACATGCTATTCCCTGCGTGTCGTAGAAGGCGACTAAAAGGGGAGGGAGCGGGGGGCTGGAAATCCTCCCCTCTCATTTTTTTTTTTTTTTTTTTAATTTTCCAAAAGAAGGAACAGAGAAGGGGGCCAGGTGAGGATATTCCCTCAAAGGCCCAGTTCTCTGTTCTTAACGCTACCTCGCTAACGCGGGAAATGGCGAATAGTTTGAAAGAAAAGAAAGACAAACAGATAACATTCAGAACCTGCATGAGGTGTACAAAACACTTTATTAAGGCTATGATATATTTGGACTACAGTCTGTGGCCCATATTTCTAAGAATATAGAACTCCAAAATTCTGACATTCCTTGTCCCCACAGATTATATTATTGCTATTTTTATGTAACTTTATGTCCCAAGTCACTCAGATAATACAATCCCTGTGTAATTCTCTCTAGTTTTTAAACTCACTGTGCAGTGAAAGTATGTTAGGGCATTCATAACTTCCAAATACTTGGATTTTCTTAGACTTATGTGCCTTCATACTCAAGTTAAACACCAGTACTTGAAATGTACCAGTTTTAGATTTTTATTTTGGTTTTACACTGAAGTTCAGTCAGAAGCAGTTTAACAGATCACCTCAACCTTTCTCTCAGCTTCAACTCGCTTTTCTCTGCATTGTTGCTTCTGTCTCTCAAACAGACTGTGAAACAGTTGTAGCAGTACACTAACTTAAAGATATTTCAACACTAGGACTATGGTGGAACACCCGCAATTTTCCTGTAAAGACAAAGATAGCAGGAGGAAAACTAGTGATGATACTGTTAAGACTAGGTGATACTAGAGTAGCTGAGCAGAGGTACATGAAATACTGTGTAGATGTTAATACATCTACACAGAAGGGTTGAAGCTTTTTCCACAGTGATACAGACTGATGAATAAGACTTCACATGCAATATAGGTCTTTGAAAGAGTGATTGAAAGATATATATAAACATCTTATTGACAGTGATTATAAGTGAATGCCAGCATGGGTTGTTATTGCTAGTGATTGTAAGTGAATGCCAGCATGAGTTGGTTCCAGCGAAATTACCCAGACTCAACCAACCATTATAAAGATGTTTCTAGAACTTCAGTGCCAAGAATGAGAATGGATACTGTTTTTTAGACTTTTTTAAGGAATTTGCAAAAGCAAAGTACAGATTTTTATCAGAGAAATGTAGGTTTTTGATATTTAGGAAACCTATTCTTCCTGATGCAGTGTCCTGTGAGCAATGAGGTAACTCCTAGATATATAGGGAGTTAGTTCCTAGCACCCATGAAATTGCTATGGTAGCACACACTATTGCTATCTTCTCACCCATGGTTGTGGCAACTTCTTGTTCCATTCCCACTCTCAAATAATCAGAGACCCTTGTCAACCCAACAGCAGTCACCACCTGAAAAGAGTAACGTTTTTGGAAAGAGAATCACAATATTGCCCTCAGTTCACCACCTTATATAGAGGATTTTTTCAAATTTCCAAAACTTACATATCTCTTCTGGTTTCTTCCTTTATCTCATGTACATGGGTATTAATTTAGATATTTTAGATATTTTGTACAATTAGAATACTAGAATTCTAGAGTTTAGGCAGTTGTTGAATTGGTTTTCTTAAGAAATTGGAAATTGTCTAAAGTTGGGTAAAATGATAGGAAAGTAAAGGACAGTGGGGGAAGGAGCCAAGTGAAAATTTTTTCTCAAAAATTCAGTTCTATTCTTGATGGTAATTGGTAATGTGGGAAATGGAAAACATAAAAGAAAAGAGATCTTTGGATAGGTTAAATGATAAGAGTAGTGAGGTATGAATATAAGTACAGAATCATTGTGAAGAGTAAGAGTATATATTATTAGGGGAATGAGGAAGGTTATAAGAGAAGACCTTTGTTAAGGTTCGGCCACATTTGAAAAGATGGTGTGTGAGATGACTTTCAGGGTAGAAGAATGATTAGGTGTGCAAAAAAAAAATCCTAGGTTCCCAAAGGAAGTTGTGCGTAAGCCATCTAGCAATATAGTGTTACAAGACAAGTCTGTTGGGGATGAGAGAGCTTGGGAAGTGAGTCAGTTGTTGTTCGCTGATGATACAGCGCTGGTGGCTGATTCATGTGAGAAACTGCAGAAGCTGGTGACTGAGTTTGGTAAAGTGTGTGGAAGAAGAAAGTTGAGAGTAAATGTGAATAAGAGCAAGGTTATTAGGTACAGTAGGGGTGAGGGTCAAGTCAAGTGGGAGGTGAGTTTGAATGGAGAAAAACTGGAGGAAGTGAAGTGTTTTAGATATCTGGGAGTGGATCTGTCAGCGGATGGAACCATGGAAGCGGAAGTGGATCATAGGGTGGGGGAGGGGGCGAAAATTTTGGGAGCCTTGAAAAATGTGTGGAAGTCGAGAACATTATCTCGGAAAGCAAAAATGGGTATGTTTGAGGGAATAGTGGTTCCAACAATGTTGTATGGTTGCGAGGCGTGGGCTATGGATAGAGAGGTGCGCAGGAGGATGGATGTGCTGGAAATGAGATGTTTGAGGACAATGTGTGGTGTGAGGTGGTTTGATCGAGTAAGTAACGTAAGGGTAAGAGAGATGTGTGGAAATAAAAAGAGCGTGGTTGAGAGAGCAGAAGAGGGTGTTTTGAAATGGTTTGGGCACATGGAGAGAATGAGTGAGGAGAGATTGACCAAGAGGATATATGTG
This sequence comes from Panulirus ornatus, assembly GCF_036320965.1. NCBI lineage: Eukaryota > Metazoa > Arthropoda > Malacostraca > Decapoda > Palinuridae > Panulirus > Panulirus ornatus. The sequence continues at coordinate 8,453,735 of NC_092233.1, read as the reverse complement.
TCGGAGGTGGAGGGAACGAGGAGAAGAGGGAGACCAAATTGGAGGTGGAAAGATGGAGTGAAAAAGATTTTGTGTGATCGGGGCCTGAACATGCAGGAGGGTGAAAGGAGGGCAAGGAATAGAGTGAATTGGAGTCATGTGGTATACAGGGGTTGACGTGCTGTCAGTGGATTGAATCAAGGCATGTGAAGCGTCTGGGGTAAACCATGGAAAGCTGTGTAGGTATGTATATTTGCGTGTGTGGACGTGTGTATGTACATGTGTATGGGGGGGGGGGGCCATTTCTTTCGTCTGTTTCCTCGCGCTACCTCGCAAACGCGGGAGACAGCGACAAAGTATAAAAAAAAAAAAAAAAAAAAAAAGACATAAAGGATGTTGATGTATAAAGAGGTGCAGAGTTGAAATGTACATGGCATATCTTTGCATTGTGTTATGTTTTCACCTTGTTAATAAAAGGGAAGTCAAGGAGAAATTTTTTCCCCTGTGTTTTGATCATAACTTTTTCATAGGTTGCAAGATTCTGCTAGATATACACATTTTTTGTGTTTCAGCAATGCACTTACTTTCTTTAATTTTCAACAGGGATGGAACAGCCAAGCTTTGGAACTGTGGTCAAGCCAAATGTATAGCTACCTTACTCTCTGCTGAATCTGTCATAAATTGCTGTGCTCTTAGTGATGTTTCAGGGTTAATTAACTTGCCAGCACCTGCAGAAGTACCAGGTACATACTGTATCCTTATGTCAGAATGTTGCAAAATCATGTATTGAATGTTTAGATGATGGAATGAGCAGTTTGTTTGTTCTCATGATAAATATACAATGCTAGATTTCTTCATTTACAATAAGTGTATCTATGGTCTCTGAATGACCATCTACTCCAGATATAGACCTTAAGATAGTGATTTTTTTTATACATATTTGTTTATTCTTTAACAAGGTAGCATCAGGAATGAAGGCCATGTTTACACATTTGCACTTTGTAGCTCTTTTCTGTAATGCACTGAAAGCAGTGCCTGCCATCCACTACCAAGCATCAGAGACTTTCACTTGGTTTACAATGACTGCTTTATATGTCTTGGTTCAGTGCATGGCAACATGTTACTCTCCATCTACCATATCTATCTAATTCATTATATCACATGCATATCTCTTGCCTTCCTGAACGATCAGGCCTCAATACCTCAAAGGGCCTTTATTGCTCCATTTTCCATTTTCTTGGTGTGCCCCTTCCCTTTATTCCCTACACTTTTGACCAGTAGATTCTCTTCATCAGTCTCTATTTTCCCATCCTCTTCATACATCTGAACCATTTTAGACACTTGTTAGATCTCTCAGACTATGCTTACTGCCATATCTGTCTCTGAAACTGTCATATCTTACATGATCAATCTGCTTCACACCACATGTTATCCTAAGGCATTTAATTTCCAGCATTATCTGCCTTTTCCTTTCTTATGCATTCATGGTCCGAGACATATCCATACAACACAGTTTGGACAATGAGTTACTCGTTGATATTAAAACTGTACCCCAAAGGAATCTTGACATGAAAAGTTGTGATTTTTCATCATTTGTTATTCCTTCAGCAGAAGCCCCTGGTCAGCATTTTTCCATGTCACTGACCAGTTGTCATAACTGTCTTTCCATTTTTGACTGCAGTCAGCAACCTTCACCAAGGCCATCTGATTTGCATGTGTACTTAAATGAATTTATATATGTGTGAAGCACTCCTGTGCATGCACATTTATCTTTTGTTCTGTCATTGTTCAGACACTTCATCAGTGTGTGTGTGCTTTGCAGGACTGCGTATGTATCTTTATGCAAAACACACACATGCTTTCTGACTGTCCATGGGTCATCATCAAACTTCTACCAAAACTCATATGTCTCCTAACCTGTCAGGCTTGATCAAAAAGTTTAAACTAGAGAGTATGGTGTTTACATTCAGTAACATTCATGCAAATATTTAGGGTACACATACATTACAGGAGACAGGTTTTGAAGACTGTGTATTTTATATTTTCTTACTTTTATCTCTGCACTCCATTTGTCATTTGATGATTCAAGAAAACTTAGCAACAGTTTATGCTGAAGTCAGTTAGATGTATAGAGAAAGGAATAATGGAAACAAAAATGGAGAAAAGAAATAGAGATTCCTTAAGGATAACTTGATGATAAGAATGTGTGAGCGTGTGGTGGCATGCATAGAGCACTGGAATTGCTAGGAGCATTGTGGCCTTATAGGTTTGGAAAAGCATGTGCTGACCAGGTTTTTGCTCTGAACAAGTTATGTGAGAAATTTTTGGAGAAAGAGAAAGATTTGTACGTGGAATTTATGAATCTGGTAAAAGTGTTTGACAGACAGACAGACTGATGGATTGACTCAGGGGTCATGAGGGAAGTGAAAAATGAAAAGGATTTCATCATCTTACAAGGGCATTCACAGAGACTCAGAAGATTGTCTAATATGTGGTTGAAGAAATTCACCTTGGACAAATATAAACTAATGAGGATGTCACAAGTGAAATGAAGGCCTCAATATATGTGTGAGAGAGGGAACTGGAGGTCATCATTCCTAACCTGTCACCAGAGTCTCACATTAGGAATATAGGGCAAACATGGTCTTCTGCCTAAGTGCTCCTACCTACTACTTCTATTTAATGCTCCTACCATTTTGCCAAAAGGCAGGGCTAGCACTTACTGCCCACTGCAGGAAAATGTAGAGTTACAAAGAATGAGCTGCATGAGTTAAGTTTTACATATGACAAGGAGAGATTGTATGTTTGTGGGCAGAATGCCAGTAGTCCACATGTTAGTGAGACAGAAAGAAAAAACAGCTACCTGGGTTAGAGGCATGCAACTTCACAACCACTAAAGTGCTAGCTCACTAAGCAGATGTCACTAACCCTCCTGATACCCAGGTGGATAGGACTGGTAATATACCTCCCAGGTCATTGGCTGCTTACCAACTACTAGTTGTTTCCCATACCACCAGCACTACATACAAACTTCTGCATCTGATTAGTTTTTGGAGATTAGAGCTTGAGTACTGGGTCTTGTGTTCTAAAATTCTATTAAAGCTTGTGTAATTTCTTATTTTTACTTTATGAAGAGGGAGTTTTGCTCTCATGGGGCTCCATATCTTAAACATTCTTTTCTATCATACAACTTAAAAAGATTCTGTATGCTGTTTGCATTTGAGTCATGTCTTTAGTCATTCCTGTTCACCCACCACTCTCATACTGTAAAGTACTTCACATCTTTCTTAACAGTTTCATGCTGAATCTCATGTTATGTCCTCTCATTCCCTCCTTACATCTCTCAAACAACTGTTCACTTTCCACATCATCAGTGTAATTACCCATTTGTACCATATGGGGAGGGATGTTTACACTTGTGGTGCCCCATCTCTTGAGTATTCTCTGCTATCATACAACTTTTTAGATATATGTATGCTGTCTGTATTAACCAAGTCCTCAGTCATTCTTTTCCATTCATCAACCACTCATTCTGTAAAAGCACTTCTCTTCTTTTTCTAACGAGTTTCTTGCTTCATATTATGTCCCCGTTCTATCCGTACATCCCTCGAAGAACTGTTCACTGCTCATGTCATCAGTCTTTAGAATCATGAAGGCTATGATCAGTCTTTCCCTGCAACTTCACTTTCTTTGTATATTAGCTCTCTGCTCTTTGTTAGGTGAGGTGACCAAACTTTAGAAGCATATTCCAGCTTTGGCCTTTTGTAAGATATGAACAGCTTGCTAAATATTTTCTTATCCTTATTCTTTAAAGCTATTCTGATATTTGCCTGAAGACAGTTAGTCTCATTCACTGTTCTGATTTGGGACTCTTGCGACAGGTTAGGGATGATAATGACTCCCAAGTCCTTGTCACACACAATCCTGAAACTTATCTCCTAATAAAGAGTAAACATAATGAAGCCTTCTTTCATTTTGTCCCATTCTCTTTACTTTACAATTGCTTGAGTTGAATTTCATGTCATGTATGAGACCAGCTTTGAAGTCTGTTTTGGTCCCCTTGTAAGCTAATGCAATCCTCCTCACTGCTTCCAATAGCTTTTCTCCCACACCGTATATTCATAACACTTTCCACAACATACATTTATAACACCTTCCACTCACATGAATATTTCTAAGCAAATGCCAGATATGCATAATCTTTACCACTCCTAAACTACATTGATCTTCTCAAGTCTGATGCTGTATGCTTGCCGCTACCCTCTCAGTTACCACCCTTCCATACAATTAACAAGGTATACCCAGCAAAACTTATAACTCTATATAATTCAAACATTCTCCTTTTTCTTCTTTGCTTTTAGATACAGCAGCACTGTACCAGCATTCTGCCAATCCTCAGGCACCTTACCATGATCCTTAAACACACTTAAGATTCTCATTAACTAGTTGACACCAGTCACCTTTCTTAAGAAGTTTATCTGCAGTCCCATGCACTCCAGCTGCCTTGCCACTTCGTTTTATGTAAGTCTTGCAACACCTCTTGTCTTTTCACCAAACTTTTTGCCATGTTTGAAGGTATATATAGTACTCCTAAGAGAGTTGTGTAGATGCAAGGTGTAGACTCTAGATGAGAATGTACAGAAAAGGGTGAGTGTTTGAAATGAAATATTGAAGGACAGTATGTAGTGTGAGGAGGGTTGATCAAGTAAGAAATGATGAGGTAAGATAGAAGTGTGGTCGTAATAAGAATATTGTTGAGGAAGCTGAAATGTTTGTGCTGAAATAGCTTAGATATATGAAGAAAATGAATAAGGAGAGGTTGATAAAGAGAGTATTTGTGCCAGAAATGAGGGGAAAAAGGAGAAGGGGGAGACCAAATTGGAGATGAAAGGATGGAGACGTAAAGTTTTGAGTGCACAGGACCTGAACATGCAGGAGGATGTTTGGTATGCACAGGATAGAGTGAATTGGAGCAATTTTATATACAGTTAGTAGGTAAGAATATTAAATAGGAGTATTAGGTAGAAGTAGTCAGTAGGAATAATAGGTAAGAGCCTCTGCAAACACTGCATTAGAGTTGCCCTCAGTCAATGGTCTGTTAAGAATAAAGAACTTAAGGCTTGGAAGCAGCATTAGAGTTCACTAATTATGGAGGCTGTTGTCATGGCCACCCCCTTAAGGAAGTTCGAGGTGGGAACAGGTATCATAGATATAGATAGAACAGCGATATACAAGAGATGATGTGTTGTCATCATACTAAACCAGGGAATATGAAGCATTCAGGGGTAACCACATAAAGTTCTCTTTTATGGGGGCTGGTTGTGGATTGGGGCTGTGATTTTGGTGCATTACACATGAAAGTGGATGTAAGCAAATGAGGCCACTTCTTTTCCTGTTCCTGGCACTATCTCAATAACCCAAGAAACTGTGAACAAGTTTGAAAAAAATGCCACATTGATATCATCATTAATATTGTCTCAGTCTCCGAAAAAAATTTCTCAGTCATCTATTTGAGAAAATGAAATTGTATTGTTATACTGAGTAATAGATTTCAATGTATGTACTGGGTATCTTTCATTCATATGTTAAAGAAGTAGGTAACAATAACTTCCTTTGGATTTGGCTTATGTTTAGATTTCATAATAAGAAAAATTTGTGACCCTAAATTCTAGAGAATGCCAAAGAATGGAGATACCTTAGAGTATCGAGTGTCTTTACCCATACTCAACCAGCAAATTGAGCATCTGAGATCTTAGAATTAATTTGCATATATACTTTAAGGTACAAAAAGATGTAGATGTTTCTCTTACAGCTAAGACTTTTTTCCAGTGTATTTTACAATCTTAATGCTCTTGGATACATGTAATGTTTAGCTGGGCAAACTTGATTTGGTATTAAATGTGCTTTCAGCAAGTGAAAGGTATACTGATAAATGTATAGAATATTATCATGCAATGGTGTTGGTGATAAGGATTATCAATCAGGTCAAGAATTATTGTTTGCAAGGAAGATGAGAAAGTTCAAATTTATGAAGACTCAGGCTGGAATGACCATGCTGTTCAACATGCATATTCAAAGAGTAAGGTCATGTATAATGGTTATCTGTGTGTACTGTGTATATCTTGATAAATGTGTTGGAGGAGTGGAAAACTGAAGTTTTGTCAAGAGGATTATCTTGCCAGGGGTATGCATGTGAAATGGTTCTCGATGGCCCTGTGACTGAGAGGGCTTTGGAAGAAATGTGTAAGCTGAAAAATGATATTAGAAATAGAAGGACGTCTAGAAATTATTATCTTTTCACTTTTCTGTTTTTTTACTATTTACAGATGAGCTTGAACATGGCACTGCTGGGAAGTTGCTTCTGGTAGGCTGTGAAGAAGGAACAGTTTACCTTGTGGCAGTGGAGAGTCGGTCCCTCATGGGCTCATTCACAGTTGGTGCAACAGTTCTGTCAGTTTGCTGGGCCTCTCCCACATTAGGTGTTGTAGGACTGAATGATGGGCAGCTGGTGATCATTGATGCTGAGGTTAGTATTTTATGAAAATTATTTTTTATTAGGTCATGTTGGATCGTAGTTACATGGAATATATCGATCTTAACTGAAGGTAAATGAACCCATAGCCCCTTATTATTCTGAGAATACTTTTTCTTAGCTTTTGTGTAATTGATTTTTATTTTGAGTTCCATGCAGGGTTCTAGGGATGTCTTTTATCATTTATGGCAGGCCAGAACATAAAAGGCATGATTCAATAGATAGCAAGCATTATTATGTATTCACCTATTTACTTCCTTCCCGAGGAATTTCATCTATCCTCATTAAGTCCCTGCAGCACTCAGGATACTGGCCACATCCACCAGTCAGGACCACATGTCATAAAGTGTTATGATGTGTGTGCACGTATGTTGAGAGGGTGAAGAGGCAGCTGAATAGTAAGTGCTTGATGTTTATGGTCGTTGCATCATGAGCATGAAGGTTCTTCGGATATGTTGAAATGGTGTTTGCGTTTTTTCAATGATGGTTGATGTCCAGAGCGTAAGTGGGAAAGTGTGACTCGTGTTTGTTTGGGGAGTGGTTTTTGATGGGTTTATGTTTGGTGGGGTAGAGTTTAAGATTGAGTTGGGAGATCTGTTGTTTAGTGCTTGTTGGACTATTTCATTATGTATGTGTTTTGTCACTGCTATAATTGTTGGGCTAGGGGGATCTGTGTGTAGAGGCCTCTGAACTGTGAGGCAGGGATAACCTTTTTACTTCTACTTGGAAGTTATAGTTAGTTGTATAGTAGCCTGAGTCAGAGGGGTCTAGTGCTGTTGCATAGAATTGAGTACTATGTTGAGTGGGTCTCTGTTGGAAGGATCTTTATCTGAGAAGGTGTTTGACAGGTGCTTGATAGGCAGCCAGTGATTGTTCTGAGTGCATTATTTTGTGTGGTTAGCAGCTTTGTTTGTTTGAGAGAATGGAAGAACAAGTTAATGAGGCATAGTTTAAAAAGGAGTGGATGAATTTATTTTGTATTGATTATTAAGACATTCTTGTTGTCCAAATCTGGTGTCAGTTAGTGTTCTGAGGGCATTACATTTGTGTTACAGTTACTGGTGCGCAAACCACAGGAAGATGAAGCGTTTCTGAAAGGAAGTGCAGGTGTCTAGCATATATCTGCTTCCTTTCCTTTTTCTCACTCAAAGAATATGATAGTGATGAGTAGGCAGACAGTCAGATGAAGATGGTTTTTCATATGATGATGAGACATGCTTTGACTTGCATAGTATAATAGTTTTTATGTGAGCAGAGTTTGGCAAGGCAGGGCATCTCTCAGAAGAGGTGCAACCTTTTAGCTTATTTCTGCTTGTCTTACTACTGTTTTTCTACCTCTCTTAATGGATTTTGGAGAGTGTGTAAACGAAAAAAACTGAATTTAAATGTGAACAAAAGTATGGTTATGAGGTGCAACAAGGAATGAGACTTCATGCATACATTATTTTTTTATACACATTGACTATTTCCCAAGTTAGCGAGACGGCATTAAGAACAGATGACTGGCGCAGAGGGTTGCGATTCTGTTTCCTGTGGGGGATGGGATGGTGCTGGGAATGGATGAAGGCAAGCAAGTATTAATATTTACATGTGTATATATGTATATGTCTGTGTACATGTATGTATATGTGTGTATATGTCCGTACAACCCAATCTGTAGCCCATGCCTCGCAACCATATGATATTGTTGGAACTACTATTCCTCTAGACGTACCCATTTTTGCTCTCCGAGATAATGTTCTCTCCTTCCACACATTCTTCATTGCTCCCAGAACCTTCACCCCCTCCCCCTTGTGACTCACTTCTACCTCCATGGTTCCATTCACTGCTAAGTTCACTCTCAGATATCTAAAACACTTCACTTCCTTCAGTTTTTCTCTATTCAAAGTTACATCCTAGTTTACTTGTTCCTCAATATACATGTAATTCTATACATACATGTACACAGACATATACATATATGCACATTTTGGAAAGGATCACAATTTTGCGCGTGATCAAGATATTCCTGTGAGTCCACAGGTAAAATGAAACACGATAAGTTCCCACGTGCACTTTCGTGTTTCATTTTCCCCATGGACTCATAGGAATATATACACATGTACATGTCCATACTTGCTTGCATTCATCCATTCCTGGCACCACCCCTCCCCACAGGAAACAGGATCGCCACCCCCTGTGTCAGCAAGGTAGCACCAGGAAAACAGACAAAAAAGGCCTCATTTGTTAGCACCATCTCTAGCTCTCATGTGTAATGCAGTGAAACCACAGCTCTATATCCACATCCAGGCCCCACATTCCTTTCCCCAGAAGTTCCACATTCCCTGGTTCTGTCCATTGACAGCATGTCGACCCCAGCTCCAGTTCACTCCGTTCCTTGCATGACTGTCACCCTCCTGCATGTTCAAACCCTGATCACTGAAAATCTTTTTCACTCCATCCTTCCACCTCCAGTTTGGTCTCCCTCTTCTCCTTGTTACCTCCACCTCTGATACATATATCCTATTTTTCAACCTTTCCTCATTCATTTGTTCCATACGTTCAAACTATTTCAACACGCCCTCTTCTGCTCTTTCAACCACACTCTTTTTTTATTACCACACACCTCTCTTACCTTTTCATTACCTTCTTGATCAAATTGCAATTCATTAGGAATTCGGATGATTTTATTCAACATGTAATTCTTCCATGCATGCAACACTTCATGTTTCATGGAGACAATCCGCCTCATCAGGTGCAAACAATTCATCAGATTTTTTAAATCCCAACTCCACAAATATTCCATCTCTTCTCTGCCATTCTTGACTACACTTCTTAATCAGCCTCCCATGCAGCATTGTCAAATGCTGCATGGTAGTAATGATACAAACAGTTCATTCAGCCATCCCATTAGTCTCAGACAGAACTCACTCGCTCACAGAAATCTGAGAAGTTTGTTACACATGACCCCCTTAGCCTAAAATCATACTGTTTCTCAGATAGTTTCTGTCCTAAAAGTTATTCATTTTCTTTCTGTTTATCTTCTCCAGAACCTTACAGACCATACTCATCATTGAGACCAGTCTTTATGTCATTTCCTATTCCCTCTCACCATTCTTATAGATGGTATGATATTTGCCCTTTTCCATTCACCTTGGTACTTTATCTCTTTCCAGCAAAATCTTGAACAGTATTTCAAGTGATTTGTTTAATGTATCTGGACAGATATTCTGTACATATGGTGAAATTTTATCAGGACCATGAGCCTTGTATGAGTCAAAAACTTTTATTTTGTTTATACCATTTCTAGATATCTCACTGTTTTCTAAGACTTCCTCTCCTCTCCATCTCAAAGCCCCATTTGGTAATAGTACTATAGTGTTCTTCAAAGTGAAAACACTTTTGAATGTTTTTCAGTTCCTCATATCCTTACATCATATTCTACAGTTCTTTTCTATAAAACCCTTAACCTGATTAGCTGCCCTTGATCTTTTGCTTTGTAATTGTTGATTTTATGGAAAACATATGGATTTTTTCTTGCCTGTGCTGCAAAATTCTTTTCACAGTGTTTTCATCCTTTCTTATCATGCAATACTCATTCCTTGCTTTCTTTTACCTAGCAAAGGCTGACTAGCTGGAGTTTTGGCAATGGCTTCTCCATTGGACAAAGCTTCTTTGCATTTTAACATCTCTCATTAAACCATTCTTCCCTCTTTCTTAGAATTTCCTTCGTATTTAAGGTTAGAGGTACCTGTGTTTCTACTCCTTCATTGTAAATGCTACAGAACCTCTCACCACACCTATCTAGAAATGGTATAAACAAAATAAAAGTTCTTTGAACTCCATTTACAATTCATATTACCATAGAAATAGTTGAGGTTTGTGTAGTTTCCATGGTTATATCTCCTCATTATGTGTTGTCTGTCCTTGTATCTTTTGACCTTCACATTTACCACATAATCAGATTTGAACATTGTATGATTATGTTTTCCTATTGTTGTTGCTTAATAATCTCAGTGTCCATGCTGGTATTTGTGAAGAAGATAAGGTCCACTGATGATGATGTATGTATCCCTCTCACACAAGCATGTTTGGTATAGCAAATTTTTCTGTATACTTTATAAGAATTTGTCTCCATGACTCCCTGTCAATATGTGAATTGAAATTCCTTTAGTTTGTCTCTCTATAAACTGAAGTCTCCATTACCAGTATTCTGTTATCTTTGAGAAGGATGTATTTTACTGCTTCCTGTACCATTCTAGATGTCCAATTATATTTTTATCATACTTGATTACTGCTCCCTACTTTAGTGAGATAGCACCAGGAATAGATAAAGAAAGGCCACATTTGCTTACATACATTCTCTAGCTTTCATGAGTAATGCACCAAAACCACAGCTCCCTATGCACAATCAGGCCCCACAGACCTTTCCATGGTTTACCCTGGCCAATTGACATTCCCAGGTTTAGTCCACTGATAGCACATTAACCCCTGTATACTACATCTACATCATTCCAATTCACTCTATGCTGTGTATGCCTTTCACCCTTCAACATGTTTAGGCTCAGATCACTAAAAATCTTTTTTTACTCCATCTTTCTATCTTTGTGGTACCTTAGAAAGAACATTTTCTTCATTGGAGATGTTACATTTGCTATAACTTTGAACTTTCTACTTGTTCTAAACTCCGTAATCCATTTTCATTCCTAACTGTTGATGTTGTATTTAGCTTCTTTCCTTAGCAAAAATTCTTTGGTTAACTTTGTCAAATGTTTTTTCATAGTCAGGAAAAATTTTCCATTCTTTTTCCATGCATTAAACTTTCACTTGTAATTGGGTTTGCTTACTATATCTAAGTACAAATCTATGTTGGCCTTTGTTTATGTACGTGTTTTTTATTAGATATTCTAATATATGTCCTTTTATTACTCATTCAAGGACTATTACATGCACTGTCCAACTAAATGGTCTGTATTGTTTAGATTTCAGCTTCAATTTGCCTTTGTGTATTGGTGTTACATTTACCATTTTGTAAATGTCTGCACTTTTGCTTTCATCCAGACTTTGCTACAGTGATAACAGCATTGGTGTCACCATTGCTGGTGTTGTCTTTTTGAGGAATATGTCTGATTTCATCTGCTATTAGAGCCAGATTTTCTCTGAATTTATCAGTCACTCAGTATCTTCTAGTATTTCAGGTTCCATGAGTTCATCTTAATTGTATTGGTTAAGCACTTCAATTTTCAGTTTCTATAGTGGATTTTGAGCTGATAGCAGAATTTTATTGTTTAGTTACCATTGTACTTATTTCATTAAGATTAATTTCCCTACTTTTGACCTACCTGAAAGGGTCCAGTCTCTGATTTCTTTGTTAATGTGAATAGAAATGTTAGGTGTCTTTCCAAGTTATGTATACCAAGCTCTCTGCATTCAAATTCTGTTCTCTTTTATAAAATTTCATTATTAGTGCATTTGTGTACAGTACTTTCTTATTTAACTCTTATTTGTACATCTTTTGTCAACCTTTTTTCATGCCCTTCTATTCATTCACATTTTTTCTCTTTGTATTTTCAATTCTGTTCTTTCATATCATTTTCTTTGGTATTTGCTCATCGATATTTGGCTTAACTTCTCACAGTATATCATTATGTTTGTCACTAGGGTATACCCTGTGAAGATCTCATTCCAATTGTGTTTAGAATCCTTTCAGTGATCTCTCCTTTCTGATTTGTCATGATGGGAATTCATGTTGCTCAGCCTGGTAATGGTATTATCCTCTATTGCTGTATTATGGTCACAAATATTCATTTCCACATTTTTTTTTTTTTAATTTTCCAAAAGAAGGAACAGAGAATTGGGCTAGGTGAGGGTATTCCCTCAAAGGCCCAGTCCTCTGTTCTTAACGCTACCTCGCTAATGCGGGAAATGGCAAATAGTTTGAAAGAAAAAGAAAACATTATAAACTGTAGCAATTTCTTTGATTCTGTGTTCTAAGAGACCTTTGTACTTCTATACCTGAAAACAATGCCATGTCATATGTTAAAATAAGATTTATTGTATTGCTCCCTCATGTCAGTCTGTGGTTTACCTGGACAAGGCTGAATGATTCATATAGATTAATTAGTCTTTGAAACTGTTTTCTTTCATATGCTGATCTATTAGTCTTACCTTTGTAGTTGTATTTACATCTATAATAATCTCCATTTTCCTGCCATTTAATAAAATGGAAGTTAAAAGTACCCAGCTTGTGTTATTATTGTTGTCAGTATTTCTTCATCTGAAAAATCCTTTAAAGTTATTTACATTTGTTTTTGGTGGTCTGTATGATGCTAGGTTTACTGTGTTTATGGTTGGAATGCTTACTTTGATTAATTAGCATACATTGTGACTCATTTTCATTAGACATACAATGTTAGATCTCTATGTTTGAATTTGGTTCTGTTTTATATGATTTGATATACTTGATCGCTGTTTCCCACATCAGCGAGGTGGCACCAGGAAACAGATGAAGAATGACCCATCCACTCATAGTATTTTTTTTAATTATACTTTGTCGCTGTCTCCCGCATTAGCGAGGTAGCACAAGGAAACAGACGAAAGAATGGCCCAACTCGCCCACATACACATGTATATACATGCCCACACATGCACATATACATACCTATACATTTTAATGTATACATATACATATGGAGACATATACATATATACACATGTATGTGTATATATATGTATATGTCCACAGCCAATTTTTTGCTGCCTTCATCCATTTCCATCGCCACCCCGCCACACATGAAATGGCACCCCCTCCCCCCGCCCACATGCAAGGTAGTGCAAGGAAAAGACAACAAAAGTCACATTCGTTCACAGTCTCTAGCTGTCATGTGTAATGCACCAAAACCACAGCTCCCTTTCAACATCCAGGCCCCACAAAACCTTCCATGGTTTACCCCAGACGCTTCACATGCCCTGGTTCAATCCATTGACAGTATGTCGACCCCGGTATACCACATTGTTCCAATTCACTCTGTTCCTTGCACGCCTTTCACCCTCCTGTATGTTCAGGCCCCAATCGCTCAAAATGTTTTTCATTACACCCTTCCACCTCCAGTTTGGTCTCCCACTTCTCCTCGTTCCCTCCACCTCTGACACATATATCCTCTTTGTCAATCTATCCTCACTCATTCTCTTATTGTGACCAAACCATTTCAGTACACCCTCTTCCATCCTCTCAACCACACTCTTTTTATTACCACACATCTGTCTCACCCTTTCATTACCTACTCAATCAAACCACCTCACATTGTCCTCAAACATCTCATTTCCAACACATCCACTCTCCTTGGCACAACCCTATATATAGCCCACACCTCACAACCATATAACATTGTTGGAACCAGTATTCCTTCAAACATACCCATTTTTACTCTGAGATAATGCTCTCGCCTTCCACACGTTTTTCAACACTCGCAGAACCTTCACCCCCTCCCCCACCCCCACCCAGTGACTCGCTTCCGCTTCCATAGTTCCATCCGCTGCCAAATCCACTCCCAGATATCTAAAACACTTCACTTCCTCCAGTTTATCTCCATTCAAACTTACCTCCCAATTGACTTGTCCCTCAATACTATCTGCTCTAAATGTTTCAGATGTTCGAAGTTGGCTTTGTCTTTCATTTTCTCATTAAGCCAGTTTTTTGACATGGTGATTAGAATATTGAAATTATTTTTTGTTTGCTAACTGATGCTATTCACTTTGATTAAAGAGGCATTAATTGTCTTATTCTTGTTCTGTGTTTTCATTGCCATTCTTTTCCCATTTCTGTTAGGACTTTCCTTATTTGGTTCTCTAATAAAAAAAGAATACCTCTGATCTTGTGGGTTTCTCTTTGTAGTCATGATATAATAGTTTTCACTCCATCTTGTTCTGTTTTGCTTTGTCCCATGTATTCCATGTTCATGCCAGTGTTGGTTCATGCCTTCATACCTTTCTGCTTTTCTGCGTAATGCTGGTATGTAATCATATTTTGTGATTTTTTTTGTGTGGCATCTCTGTTGATTTCCATATTTCTCCATCTGTTTTCAAGACTATTTGTTCCACTATTTCCTTCTTTGGTTTTCATGAAACTGTTTAATTCCTATATAGATCATCCTGTATGTCTATTTTTGTATTTGTAATACTTGTAATTTCCTTTCCTTCCTGTATGTTCAGTGTTTTCTCTATTGACTCATGAAATTTCATCATATTCCATTGGTAGTGAATGAGTTGAAAGGATGGAATAAAGGGGACTTTGGAGTACAGTAGGGCAAAAGGCATGTGTTGGATAGAAAGAATTGAAACAATGTGGTATTTGGTATATGATTTGCTTTTGATGAGCTGAAGCCATGGAGCTGTTTGTGGGGCTTGACTGTGGATGGTAGTATCTGGTTTTGGTGTAGTATGCATGACAGCTAGAGACTGTGTGTGTGTGCTTATAAGGATGTTACTTTGCTGAAGTAGGAAAAACAGTTAAGTGTAGAAAAGATGTAAGATGTCATATAACAAGGGCATACATAAATTAAATCGTATGTATTTTTCTCTTTTTTTCAGAGCCTTGCTACTCGTCCTTTGGCTCATCACAGTGCCTCACCAGTTGAGAGTTTGACATCTTTCAATGGAGGAATCCTGGCAGGAAGAAGAGATGGGATCTGTCAGTTTTGTAGTCTTGATGGATCTTGCTCCTATCAGCTAACTGGTTCAGACTGTGATCCTATTTACAAGATTGCAACTGATTCTAATTATATCTACACAGCTTGTAGGGATGGAGTGATCAGAAAGTATAGGGGCAGAGATATAAGTGTTTGATAAGTGGGAACTGTTTTAGAAATTATCTTTTCTTATTAATTATAATCATTTTGAAGTTGAAAGCATTCTGAATATACCTATTATCTTTTTGGTGAAGTTTAAATAATAGTATAATGGTAAGATATCCGTAGTTCAGAAATTCTTTGCTGGAGACAGATTCTTTTCAACTGCATGAAAATATCAGGTTATGAAGTGTACTGTTAAAAATGCATGCTATGTAGTACTTTACTGTATATACAAAAATGAAAATATGAAGCCTCTCTTAACCTTTAAACTGCAATGTGCCTTCTGGTAGCCCTACTTTGTTATGCACTGCATGCCTATGTGGCTTGCTTTTGTGTGTAATTGCATGCCCCTAAAGTTCCCTCTACATCACCCATGCATTTCCTCCTCTCCCAGGCACCCTTGTCTCATACATTCATCATAAAGGGTGGAGATGCTGAAGGAAGGTGAAAACTGTTAGGGTGAGGTGCATATTAGAAAAAGAATAGTGGGGAAGAAGCAGATGCACCAAGTGACTCACACGATGCAACTATTAATAGGCCTAGTGTGAGAGGGAGAGAGGAAGCTTCCCTTCCCACCTGCACAACTTGTCCTCTCCCAACATAAATTGCAAAACCAATATAGATAAGCAATTAATATTTTTATATCAGCTGACTTGCATACCTTTATTTTAATGTGTATATGATATATATTTGGGGACTTATTTTTTTCCAAAAATTGCTCACTTAGAGGTTGTTGAATTTACCATAAACTGCAGTTTGGAGGTTAAAGGAATGGACAGTATAGTCTTGTATATGATTTTAACAAAACAGCATACATAGTGTAATATCAAAAATAACATTGTTATTCTGGTATTAAAAGATTGAGTAAATGTGAATATCAGTATATAGGGTGAATATCAAGAGATAATTTCTTAGTGATGTATGTGCTTTAAGCTAAAAAAGTATTGCTGTCCTTAGGTTCAATGGAATTTGAAATGAGGAATGGTGCTCCAGATGTTTTGGTTTGGTTGATACTTCTAATGATTGTGTTTCTTACACATTATGAAATCCTTTTTGATGCCATACTCTGTGACTTCAATTTTTGAAATAATAGTAAATCATTTGTTTAGTGAAATTGGTCAAACAATTGTAATTCACTACTTTGGTGATATTCATTGAAAAAAGTACTTTAGAAAGTGAGAGGGATATTATGTGGTTATGAAGGTGTTGACTAACATTATGAAAATGTATTATTTTTGCTGAGGTAAACAGTTGATCTGTTAAACTAAAATATACTAATTATCATGACATCATTATTTTGTTTGTGAGGGAAATTTCAAACAAATACATTCTAATATTTTTTTAATAAGAGGGCTTTGAAATGTGAATGACTGTAAATCACAAAGATAGGAAAGTTGATCAAAACATGTGTATGTGAATCTTTGAGATCATATATGGCTGCAGCAATCATTCTGTTCATCAACGCACTCTTATGAAAAATGGAATGTAGAAATTATAAGGCATCACATGAAATGTAAATGAAATACGATTGTTAGGTGAAGTATAACTGCAATAGTTTTGTTTTAAAATGAATTTTAGAATGCAGTCAAATTTTCCAGATATTCTTTCTTTTTTGTATAATTGATTATAGTTATATTCTCCTTTTTTAACAAATATTGAACAGCAGTATTTTACTAACAAACACAATAATAGTTTTTATATAGTGTATAGCAGATGATAGGAGTATAGAAGTATCTGGTACTCCATACAAGGAAATTCCTGTACCCCCCCTGCAGTGGTACCTAATGGTTTCCTGTCTTTGCACTGTCGTTGCTAAATGACGACACCTGAAAGAGCATATCAAAAATCTCCATCTTGTATTTCAAAGGTGCAAAGCATGGTAAGTGTAGCGATACTTTATTTGCTGACTGTACATGCTATTTATCTTATTGATTCCCATTCCCGCCAGGAACTTCCTCATGGGATTATACATACGTTTCATCATACTGTACAGTATAGTGCTATCATGCATTGTAAAGATCCAGCAGACTTATTTTTTTTTTTATGTCATTGTACTGCAGTTCTTTTTGATTTACCATCGATGAATTAGTGGCCACTTACAGGTAGGATACAAAGCAGTTTCTTGAATGATGCTTTTTTCATCACTGGTTTCAGTCAGATCACTGATGTGAGTAGCAGTTTAGCATGCTATCCCTCTGATGCTTGCATGACTCATATAAGGCCTTGCTACAGGGTTGTATGTCCAGTTTTTCTGTGCTCTATGTGTTGTTAGAAATGAGGGTACCACTTGGCTTATTTGCTGTCCCTTCTCAGCTTAAAGTATTGTTTGTATTAGAAGGCATTTGTCAGAACATGCTGTTCTGACCAGCTTCCACAGTATACAAAACTGCAAGAGTGGAAATTTTGGATAAATTATTGTATACATAAGACGATCAGTAAATCAAAATATGGTAACAGTAGGTAGCAAGTCTGCTACAGGGAATAGGGTGTCTATGTCCTTTAGACAGCCTGCAGGATTGGGACTGAGAACCCAAATTCTGCAAAGTGATTTCCATAAGATTTCCATAAAAGAAGTATCTATGCACTTATACACCACATGTAAATGGATAGGGATTTAAAGATACTATGCAGAGAGAGATCCTTTGGAATGGAAAATGTTAATTGTAGTCTAGCAGTCTTGTTTAATGATAGAACTATGAATAAAACTTACTGCTAGGTTCACTGAGGACTCCTGAATTTACCAGGGAAGAGAAGATATGCAACAGTACCCTTTAAACGTGTGAGACTTTTCGAGAACAGCCTCATCTTCCCTTTGTGGATTGTGATGGATTTTCTTTGTCAGAAACTAAGCATAATTTCTTGTTCATGTGTTGATGACCAAAATATCTTGCTGTTGATAGGTAGAATCAGCAAATTAAAATTTTTGAGTGAATACCAAAGTAGTCTGTATTGTTTCATTTTCCTACAGTTGCAAGATAGGGGTACCTGTAATGATTGTTGACATACCATAGCATTATATAAGTAGTGTTGTATACCAAAGTTTGATTACAGTATCCTTTTATTAATTCACTGATAACTTTGAATGGTAATAATTGTTAATGTCCATTCAGTTTATGAGATGTATCTCTGACAAACCATTCTTGGCACTGCATGTTAATGTAAATCATAATGTTTTTTCTTCCAAGTTAGAGACAAAAGTTCACATCAAGGCCAGACCTGAAGTGACGTATAAAGCCGTTAATGAGAGCAAGAAAGGAGAGACAAGGAAAACTATTTACGAACTTTGGAGTAAATGAAAAACCCATTATTCATTATGCTTGACTGCTGTGTCCCGTGTTAGCAAGGTAGCGCCAGGAAACAGAGGAAAAAGACCCATCCACTCATGTACACACAAATATACATAAGTGTAACTATACATCCATTTCCAGCACCACCCTACCCTCAGGAAACAGCATCACCACCCCCTGCATCAGCAAGGTAGTGCCAGGAAACAGATGAAGAAAGGCCACATCTGTTCTTACTCATTCTCAAGCTGTCATGTGCAGTGTACCAAAATCACAGTCTATTGGCAGCATGTTGTCCCCATTATGCCATATCATTACAGTTCACTCTATTCAGTGCATGCCTTTCCCCTTCCTACATGTCCAGGCCCTGATTACTCAAAATTTTCACTCCATCCTTCCACCTCCAATTTGGTCTCCCACTTCTTGTTCCCTCCACCTTTGATATATATCCTCCATCAACCTTTCCTCACCCATTCTTTCCATATTTCCAAACCATTTCAACACACCCTCTCCTGTTCTCTCAACCACACTCTGTGTATTTCCACATACCTCTCATACCTTTTCATTACTTAATCAAACCACCTTGCACCACATATTGTCCTCATACATTTCATTTCCAGTACATCCACCCTCCTCTGCACAACCCAATCTATAGCACATGCCTTACAACCATATAATGCTGGAACCACTAATCCTTCAAAATTACCCATTTTTGCTCTTTGAGATAACGTTCTCTCTTTCCACACATTCTTCAAAGCTTCCAGAACCTTCACTCTCTCCTCCTCCCTATGACTCACCTCTGCTTTCTTGGTTCCATTTGCTGCCAAGTTCATTCCTAGATATCTAAAACACTTCACTTCCTCCAATTTTTCTCCATTCAAATTTACATCCCCACTAACTTGTCCCTCAATCCTGCTGAACCTTATAGCCTTGCTCTCATTCACATTTACTGTCAACTTCTCATTTCACACACTCTTCCAAACTCATTCACCAACCTTTGCAATGTCTCACTCAAATCAGCCATCAGTGCTTTATCATCAGCAAACAACAACCGAGTCAAAGCCCAAACCCTCTCATTCCCAGCAGACTACATACTCACCCCTCCCTCCAGACTCTTGCATTTACCTTCATAACCACCCCATCCGTAAACAAATTAAACCTGTGAAAAACCTGTCCTTTAAGATTGCCAGGTCATTTACTGGGAAAACCATGTAAGGATAGAGAGTTCCAAAGCTTTAAGGTGAAGGGAAAGAAACAGTTATCTAAATGGCCTCTACTTGAGTTGCCAACAGCTACAAAGTAATCATGTGATGCAACAGCTTGCCAAATATTGTGTGGTCTAGCAAGTGGTGGAGGCATGCGAGCAGCCAGCTCTTGGGAGAGAAAAAACAAAATAATACCTACAATAGAGGGAGAGTTGATGTCATACTGCTTTCACCTCAACTCTGTCAGGTAATGAAGGAGAGTTAGAACCACCCAAGATATGAGAGCAGTACTACAAACAAGGACAGATCAATCCTTTGTATAAATGGAGCAACTGTTTGAGAGGAAAGAAATCTCAACATCTAAATAGGACTCCCAGTCTTAGTTATTTCCATAATCTGGTGTTTCCAAGAAAGCATGGATGTCACAGTAATACAAAGTATGTTCACTGAGTCAAAAGGTGGAATTACAGGAGCATTGAAGGAGAGGGGGAAATTGTTAGGAATTTTTGATAGAGAAATGGACAGAAAGTGGGTCTTGAAGGTGTTGGATTTAACCAGATTTCATCTACCTCTGAGATATCCTATCTAAGTATGAGTTTATTGAGGAAGTTGTTCCCAGACAAGATTTAGATCGAGGAAGAGCAGCAGGAGCAAAATTGAAGGATGTAGAGGAATGCAGTGTTCAGTGGTCAGCGTACAAGTGCATTTAGTTATATGTAGAAAGGATACTGTTTATAAAAGGTAGAAAAAGTGTAAAAAACAGGATACAATCATGAGGACACCAATGCTGATGGATTAAGGAGAAGCTGATCCGTAAACAACCATGGGGATAGACTGGTCTGAGAGGAAACCAAGTGAGGGAGGGAGACCAAAAGAGAGAGCTTAGAGATGAGACCTTGATGCCACACCCTGCCAAAGCTTTGGATATATCAAGGGCAACTACATAGGATTCCCAGAAATCTTTCAGGGATGATGACCAGACATTATAATGTAAGATAGGAAAGAATATCACCGGTAGATCTCGTCTGACAGAAACTATGCTAGCGATCAGAGGAAAGACTGTGGGTTATGGGTGTTGAGGAGGAATGCAAAGACTTTGGAAATTGTAGATATCAAAGCAATAGGATTACAGAGGATTTAGAACATTCACCGTTCTTAGGGATATGTATCAAAGCATGCTTCTAGAAGAAGGAAAAGTTCTAATTTTTAAACAAATGAAACAGATGAGCAAGCACAAGTGCAAGTTCAGAGAAATGCTCTCATATGGTGGGTGCTGTCAGGTCCATAAGCCTTGCTTGTGTCCAGAGAGATGCACTTTTTGGACTGTTCAAAAAGAAATTTTAGTAAGAGGGGCATTGAAGGTGAAGAAATGTTAGTCATCAGAGGGAGAGTTAGAGAGAAATGATAATGAAAGAGAGCTTCTCTGTCTGTGGGAGAGACAGCTATAGTACTGTCAGAACAGAAAAGTGAAGGAAAGGTAGAGTGACAGAAGTTGTTAGCGATTCCCTTAGCTAAAGACCAGAAAGACTAATTGGATGGAGAGGAGGGGTTAATGCACTTTCTTTGAATAAAGGAATGCTTTGCCTTATGGATAACATACTTGCAATCAATATGAGCAGTGATAGATGCTGAATGGGAGTCGCAGGAAGGAGAGTTTTTTCTAGCCCAATATGCCTAGTCCCTTGCTTGAATGGCCTCAGAACAGGAATGGTTGAATTATGGATTAGAAGGGGCCATCTTACAGGGGAAGTAGATAAATGCCTCGATTCCCACAACAATAATTTTTGCTATACGTTTGGTGGAGACAGAAGCATCACCACATAAAAGTAATTTACCCAAGGATGAGAAAAGAATTTTTGCAAGTTCTTTCAATCAGCTTTACTGAAGTGCTAATATTCAAATTTAGAAGTGGCTCTTGGAGGGGGAAGTGCCATTAAATTAGATACATTTATGAGAATGCGGTCAGATAAACCAGTTGGGGTGAGATTGTTTAGCTAAAGTGCGAAGGATTGAATGTGAAAAATAGATCTAAGAACATTAGGAAAGCAGTCTCAGCTTTCAGAAAAATGAGTGGGGTGGTTGATAATTTGCTAAGCACTGAGAATGGAGAATGTGGAGGCTGCAATCCCCCACCATCGATATGAAAGGAATTCAATTTCCTAAGTTGAACGTTGAAATTCCCTTAGTAGAAGATCTCAGCTTGCCTGTGAGAGGATGCCATATCTTCTTGGCATGAGTTTAGATAACCAAAGAAAGAAAAAAATTAAGGAGAGCAGTTGGAACAAACAAAGGGAAACAGAGGTAGTTGGGTGACAGACCTTGAGTTAGATAAAATCAAAGTTTGGGAACCAGAATCGAGATTATAATTGGAAATGATAAAGGGGCTAGTATGAACATCATTAGACAACTGTGTCTCAGAGAGAAGTAAGATTAGTAGTGGTACTAGACAGATGGTTTTCACGAGACGGTTACTATAGAGATCACGAATGTTCGTATAGTGAACAGGAAAAAGAGAGAGGTCTATTAGAAGGGAAAAGGTCGTAGGAGGAGCTGGTACTACGACTGGCAGTTCTTTTCATTGGCAGTAGTGTCAGGTGGGATCCCGGAAATTCGTAGCATCCAATGATGCCAAGGACAAGAGGCCATAGTTTTTTTCTCTCTTTTTTTATGTTGAGGGCACCAGTCATGGACAAAAGTCCACATCAAGACTGGGCCTTAATTTGAATATAGGGAATTTTGAAATGGAAAAAGAAAAGACAAGGGAAAGTATTTTACGATTTCTTGAGGAAGTGAAAGATGTCTTTTGAAATGTGCCTGGTCATAGTTATTGGGAAATATATGAGAAGGTTGAGAATTCCAAAGCTTCGATAAGTAGGGAAAGAAGCAGGTATCAAAATGACCCACCCTTGAGTTGTCGATGATTACATTTAAAGATGATTATGCAGATAGATGACAAGATACACAGAGACTAGATTTAATCAAGGACAAAAAAGGAATAGTGAATCCTTGGAAGAAATATATACACAAACATACGGTTTAATAACAGATTGACGGTTTAATAACAGATTTCTGCGGAGTGAATTACTTCTCTGAATACATAAAAGATAACAACAGTCTTTATTAAAACCTGATTCATCGAGAAAGTGAAAGACTAATCAAACTTTGAACAGTTTGAAACAGAGTAGTGAAGCCAAAATCTAACTGGACAGTAGCAATATATGTCCACAGTAAGCTGAAAGGAAAGCGGAGAGTGAAAATGAACCATGGCAGTAATTGCAATGAATGTGTTAAGGGAACACAATAAACATAGTATCATAATAGAGACCATCCAAAACCAATATGAATGTAAAAAAAAAAAAAAAGCAAAGTGAAAGAAAGGTGGAAGGTAAGAGAGAAACATGATTTAATGATAATGGTAGCTTTAACCTCCATTTCGTTGAACAATAGGAAGAAACAAAGTATGAATGCAATTATCACTGCCAAGAAAAGTAACTGATCATGCGACTAAAGAAAAAAATTCTTAGACTAATTAATGTTTGTGGGTCATTCAACCTAGTACAAGTAAACACAGACCAAATGAAAGGAATATGATGAATAGTGATAAATATATCAGATACAGAGGTGAATAATACAAGTTAATCTGATCATAATGCCATAGATATTGTTACAGCTTATAGTATGGAAATGAGTACACCAAACAGTTACATTAATATGATATGACAGATTGCTGAGCAACATGAATTATCATAACTGATGGATTGGAGAGATCAGTGCAAGGATATAAGGTACAGACTGAATGAGATTTTCAAAGGCAGTAACCTACAATAAAAAGAAATCGTTAGAAAATCTAAATTTGTCAGCTTATGTCTGCGAGATAAATTGTGCAAATACGAAGATAATGAGAAACAGAAAACTGGGCGAGTATGAAAGAAAAGTCACTAGTGAGTGAGGCAAGAACTAGGAACTCAATGAGAAAATGGAAAATGCTCTTGAGGTAATAATGAAATCATAGAAGAAATTGAATGAAGAAAGTCTAGAAAACTGAGACTGGAATCCAAAGGTCTGTTCTTGTACAAGCACAGAGCAAGAAAACAGAAATCAGAGATCGAACTAAAGGCCTTTAAAGTAGCAGAGAACTATTGAAATGTCCCTCAGGAAATATACAGAATGTTAGTTGAGGGATACAAATCGGTATTCAGCTCAAAATACAAGAAATTAGACGAGGAACTAACTGCCTGATCATCATGACATACAATATCATATGGGTTGAGAATTTGGTCGTATTAACAAAAAATCCCCTCCTGGACCAACGGAATCCTAGCCATTACGAACTTTTAATGAAATCAATAGCAAAAACCAATAAAGCTAACTCTGTACGAAAACAAAATTGCAGACATTCGCAAAATGACACATAACATCAGAATAAAAAGACAGATATGAGATAATGCCTACGAAATATATAGGCGAGAGAGCTTGACCTCACAAAGAAAAGTAGTCTTGGAAGAAATGATCAAGAATAAGTACATAAATGAAGAGGCAATGTAGATTTGTCCCAAGAATAAGCATGGCAAGCTGATGTGCTGCCCAGAGAACTTTACCCAAGGAACAGTCAAAAGAAAGCTTAGATGGCTGAAGATAAACTGATATAGAGCTCAGACAATGTGAGGCTGCAGAAGACATCAAAATTGTGTATTATAACAAATTACGCAGTGACAGCTAGGCACTAAACTCTCAGTGTTCGTAAATAGATGACCTGTGTGGAGAGATTATTCAGTGTTTTACTCGAGATCAGAAACATAAAAAGGTCATAAGTGGCGAAGAACAGTTCCAGATGAAACCACAATGGAGAAATATGAAATGTGTTTGGCTGCTGACAACAACGGCACAGTGTTGTAAATATAAGCAAGATGGCGGGAAGGACCGTGGATATACCCCCTGCTTCAAGCATGTTATTATAGGAACTTATGCATAATTAATCTCATTTTTTAAGAAATCTTAGCAATGAGTGATGGGATGAAGAATATGAAACAGAAGGAAGAGAAAGAGGCACCATCCACGCTACTATAGACAGCGGCAAAAGAGAAATATGAGAACCAACCAATATCAATATTTCTAAGAATGATAATTCTGGAGAAATAAGCACTGATAAAGATGTAGCAAAGCTGATGAGATATGACTTTAAAGACCGCTTAACTGCAGATATTAGGAAGGGGGGAAAATAGTATGCATTAGGAATGTATCGAGATATAGTTACCTCAACCATCCGTTTCCTTTAAAATTGATAGATTGTAAACTACTGATAGAGACGATAGATAAAGCTTCTAAGCACCATGGGGGTTGGTAACTGCCCGGTAGTCGGAGAACGTAATCAAATTAATGGATCTGATGGTTCGTGACACGAGTAATTGAGGAACGATGACAAATAAGAAAGAAATTCGGAAGAAAGATAAAGACGAATCAATTGATGACACTGAAGACAAGCATGAAAATGAAAATGAGTTATCGAAGATAAACAAAAAGACTGTTTTGAAGAATCGTAAAACTCGCTGAAGATGCAGAAAAAGAAAAGCGAGCAAGAAATCGAGGGAGGAAGACGAAATGGTTGAAACACTGAGAAATGAAGTAAAAATCAAAGAGAAGTATTTGCGAAATCAGCAAATGTAGAAACAGGGGAAGCAGATGTTCCAATTAAAAACGTTAATGCTGTGTGGGGTCATAACCTTATGGAATGTGAGCACAGTCATTCTGAGATATGTTACATTTGTGGCAAATATCACATTTACAAATCACAAAGGATTACAGACAGAGTCTTGCATCTTCAGTAATCACTGAAGAGAGAAATCTACTGTTCCTACACGAGATTCCAGACCTGCTCAGCAGATATGGAGAGAAATGTAAACTCAATGTAAATTAGGTGCATAGAAAGTGTAAGTTTCATAATCGGCAGAATGAGAGAAAATGCAGAGGTGATACTCACTTGTGAATAGAGCAAAGAGTATAATTGAGTGCGGGTCATTCAGGTTCAGGGAACAACATGAAGACGACGCCAGAACGAAATGCTAGAAGTTAACAGATTGGGTTCAAATCATTCCTCAGTACAAGAAATATGGAATTTATGGATGATGCGAGATATAACGAGATGGCAGCAGTATCACCAATACTGAGGTAAATGAGGGTTTAGCGACAGCAACCGTCGGACTTAAAAAAAAAACTTTATCCTCGGGACAAAATGTAATACGAACATTATCTAGAGAACAAAAGTTATAAAGTATGTGTGACCAATTCACACTGACGCGGCGGAAGGCCATAAATAATCAACAATAAAAAAAAAAGGATCTGAGCTTGTGGCAAAACGCTATATATATCTGTACGTTTTACATCTTAAGTAATAAAGTATGTTGCAGAGATTATGATACATGAAGCCCTGATGTAGAGGCGACAATGTTTGCTGTATATCTCGATTTTGCTAAAATAAACAAGGTAAACATTACACAATCCTGCTTAACTCACTTTCCATAGGCTTCAAATGTATATATCCAGCAGACTACAATCTTCAGCAGCGATAAACCCACAAAATACATTTATACACAAACGTCCTCCATTCATCCGCTTTCTCCTTTCCTGTTATATTCCCCTCTACCTTTATTTCCTCCTGAGCACTCAAGTAAGGGGAGAAAAACGTCATGACCCGAGAACAGAGGGTGAGGGTTGAGGGGGAGTGTGGATTCACGCTTTGTCAGGTGTCGTTAGATGTGAGGGAGGCGGGGCAGGAGGGGCTGCTTTCCTCTCGTGGCGTCTGTGGTGCTGCAACACGACCGCTGGGGGCGATT
This sequence comes from Panulirus ornatus, assembly GCF_036320965.1. Lineage (NCBI taxonomy): Eukaryota > Metazoa > Arthropoda > Malacostraca > Decapoda > Palinuridae > Panulirus > Panulirus ornatus. The sequence continues at coordinate 8,427,077 of NC_092233.1, read as the reverse complement.
ATGACCCACGGAAGGGATCTGACAAGAAGGATTCACAGATTAGATTGCTCTCTTCCTTTTCCAGTGTCTTTGAATCAATAGTGAACAGAAAGGAAGGGCAATGGTGCTGTTCATCTCGATTTCAATGAGGCTTTTGACAGCGTCCCGCGGGCAAACTCACTGAGAACAATGGCTCCTCATGGCATTCAGAGGGGACGTACAGTGCTATACTGGATTAAAGTATGGGCGTATCAGACAGGACGTCAATAAAGAGGGAAAATGTAGGTGGAGCCCAGCTACTTACCGGGGTGTCTTAAGGTTCGGATCCAGGGGTCGCTCTTGTTCATAATGTGTGTGTGTGTGATGTTGAAAGGAGCAGACAGTAGAATTGAGGACACTTGCCGATATAGCAATGGGACACCTCGTTAAATCAGATGGTGATTTAGAAGACTTCAGAGAGAGCTCAACGGGTCGAGGGTGTGGGGTATGAAATGATTAATGACGTGCATTGTAAACAAATATAATGCCCTGAATCTACATGATATTAAATGGATAACTAGGTATCATGTTACCGTAGAACAAGAATAGATAAAGCAAAGGAGGTGGGGAAGGGGGGGGGGGGACATGAGGGATTGAAAGGGTTTATTAGAAATCGAACACTTTGAAAGAACAGTGATGTGATGTAAGAAATGAAACTAACGGGAGAGGAGGAAGCACCTGGTTTCTTATCTGAGAACATTAGTAACGAAAACAGAATCGTATTTCAACTATATCTATCATCATCTCTCGAACTATTCTTGTTCTCTAAGGTTCTGTAAGTCACTGACAAGTCGTAGTCGAGGACAACACACATGTTAACCAAACCACAGAGACAGGAAAACTCCTTCCTCCATCTCCGCCGTATATGACAAGGGGGAAGGCTGAGACTATGCGAATATAAGTAAATTTTCTACATTCATCTACCTACATAGAATAGGTGCATGTGGAGAGATGCTAGGGCTAGCTCAGTTGCCGTTTTAATAAAAGAATAGACCAGCAGTCCTGACATGGAGGGTGTAAGACAGTACTGGACACCACCTCAACAATCTTAAGCCAGGAGGGTAATACTTCCCAGGGCAGCTGCAGTTTGCTAACGAGGATGGTATAAGATGGTTCTGAGCGGCAAGTGTGTACGACCCACTGACACGGAGGGTGTAAGATGGTTCCTGGTATAGCTTCAACACTCCAATGTTAGGACATTCGTACTTCCCTGGGCAACTGATAATGTAAATCCCATTATGAATATACAGAGGAGGATGACATTAGCATTAGGCATTAATAACATTGCGCAAGAAAACATCGAAAACTGAATTTCCATTTTCACTCGAGGCACAGAGGAAGGGTGACATAATAGAGTTTTACAACTGAAAAATGGGATAAACATGGAAAGTCGATATAGAATGATAGAGATAACTCGTAGTTATGACACAGTTTAGAGAAACATGAAATCAGAAAAGACGTTGGTGAACAGTGACGTGAAACACAATTGTTGGTGAGAGAAACAAGGTGTCAGGTAGGATCATAAACGCAATCACTTTGGGAAGTTGCTAACACAGGATAAATGAATAACAAAATAATGACAGTTGTCTATGTGGTAGCTGCTTCCTGTGGTGACAAGAGGCCTTTTACAGTTTCATTTATCCATATGTTCTTCGCTATTCCCTTTCGTTCAAGATGATGATTCAAATAACCTTGCTTCTCCACTTTTTTCCGCCCTGAACCCGACATGTAACTCCCACACCCCCGATGTAAATAAAGCCGCCCATTTCCAGCCAAAATTTCAATCCTCCACAAACTTATGGGCGAGGGTGACGGGGCGGCACGGAGCGTGCGCGCTCACCCCAGCCAATCACCCACCTCGTTGTCTCAGAGGGGCGGAGCTTCCCTTAACTCGGTGACGAGTATGCCTATTTTCATGCATGAAATTCGGATAATTCATTCCGGTTTACGAAATATCTCAACCCTGTTAAGTAAAAGGTATCCAGAGGAACAACATGGAATATGCCAGTTGTGTCAGCACCGTTCACAGGGCACAGAGAGAGTAAGTAAATCATCATTTTGACCTGCATCAGTTGCCATGGGAGCGGTGGCAACCTGAGCCATAACAAGGTATGCGTCTGTGGGTGGCTGCACACGCCGCTAGTAATTGCAATATGATACCAAGTGTGGACGTGTGTGATTACCTGTGCTGGCTGTAGTAACGTGTGGCTCACCACCACCACAACCGCCGTTGATCAGTGGCAAATGTAATCTAAGTCAAAGTGTTTGGTTATGATACGACGTAAGAGAATGATTTCGTAGGTGGAGAAGGGTTGGTCAGAGGTGTACAACTGACGAGTTGTTTTAAATGGACGGATTTCGAAGGCAGTGAGGTGATCAGAACGCACTCATCGTTATGCAACAGAGAAGTGTCCTCATATGGAAAGGTTAGTTCTCCATTGTCATCTCTTACGTCCACGTAGCTCATTAAGGAACGTAGAATGTAATGCTCGCTTCTGAGATTTTGTCCAAAATAATCTATTATTGTTTTCTGATGTTGTGGTAGTTGTTGAGATTACCATTTTCAGTCACCACAATAAAGGATGATTGCGTAATACACGAAAGATAAGCGGATTAATTTGGTAAGAATATTCATACGGGCATTCATATATACTATGAGTACTTATTTTGATTAATACATGTAAACGAGTTCTTTTATCGAGTTCATCACGACCGATCATATGTAATTAAGTTAATGATCATAACAGGATAACAGTAAAAGATATGTTGAGATTTAACTTGACCTGTACAGACTGTAGTCAACAACCCTTAGTTTGTTACATTTTAGTCTTCCCTTCATATACACAGAGTACCGTACATAGAGGCTCCTAAACATGGATGTACTACATTGAGGCTCCTCTATGTATATGTGACACTGACACGCACCAGCACACGGGAACCTGTGTTTACTAAGATCCATACACACGCACACTTACCTGGAAGCACGCAAACATGTGTGAAAGCACACAGCATATGCACTGATATATTGAGAGGAAAATAGTTCACACACACACACACACACACACACACACACACACACACATATATATATATATATATATATATATATATATATATATATATATATATATATATATATACAGAACCTTCACTTCAGCGTGAAGAGATATATGCACAATCACCACTAGAAAGAGGAAAAAGCGGTGAGTACTCCTATTTTATTTTTCTCTTCCAATGGGGATTGTCCATATATATATATATATATATATATATATATATATATATATATATATATATATATATATATATCCCTAGGGACAGGGGAGAAAGAATACTGCCCACGTATTCCCTGCATGTCGTAAAAGGCGACTAAAAGGGGAGGGAGCGGGGGCTGGAAATCCTCCCCTCAGTTTTTACTTTTCCAAAAGAAGGAACAGAGAAGGGGGCTTCAGTAAACTCAGACTTGGTCTGGATATCTGTGTTGTAGACAAAAATCATGTTAAGTTTAATGCCTCCATGACCCAATTTCTTCCCTTTATCGAAAACTCCTCTTGATTCTCGCCTCACCTTTAATGGTTCCATGATTCCACCTCTTGATTCAATTAATATATTTTCTTGGAAGCCCCACATTACAGGAATAGATGTCTGTTTCAAAGAAACTGGATGTCCTATTTAGATGTCGAAACTTTTTCTTTTCTGAACAGTCGCTCCGTATATACAAGGGATTGATTCGTCCTTGTGTGGCGTATTGCTCTCACATTTGGGGTGGTTCTATCTCTGCATCCTTACTTGACAGAGTCGAGTCGAAAGCGGTCCCACTTTCTTATAAACTGTCCCATGCTAACTTCCAAACTTGACCCCCCTTGCCCTATGCTGCAATGTTGTGACTCGTCAAAGAACCCGGAGTTGTTTATTGTTTGGATTAATTCTGAAAGTCTGTTAGGGGCGGGGACGAGGGGGGAAGGAGCCTGCATTGCTGGCCATCGAAGGGAACTGGTGACGTGTGGCCACTCATCACCGCTTCAAGGTTATGTATGTACTAGGGTTCGTGATAGGAAAGAGCCTTTGCTAAAGAGCTTGGCTAGCACTATTTGTAACGTAACTCCCATCATCTCTACATGCTTGATGAATGATGTGTACGTTCTGCCGCCTCGCACGTTACATAATTATCAATCATGAGTTCATTATCTAGCTTTCTTGTACGTGTGCAGGAAGCGAATTTTAGCGAGTGAGAGTCTAAGCTGAACAGTTCGCCTCTGCTGGTGTATAAATGCCACAGGGGGAACTAAAGGAAGTTTTTGATTTTGTGATTATAGCTGCTGGTTGATCGTATTTCTTGAATTTAGTTTTGCGACGTGCTTCAAAAATGGTAGTGTGATTTTGTTGACTATAATTAGGAGCTTTGAGGACGCCATGTTGAAGAAGCCTAGTTGTCGTACTGCGCGACAATGAACTAACAATTCATGTTCATCCTGAAGATATTAAAAAGCGTATATTTGTTTCTTGACAAGAAAATCCGTAAATGTATTTAAAGTTCGAGCCATTATTTTTATTAGATTTGCCCATGAAAACCCAACTCCCAGTAACGCCACATCACTGTAACACAGTAACCTCATCACCGCTGTCTTAACCCCCAGTAACCTCACTGTCACTATTTGTAACACCCAGTTACCCTTCTGCCATAATCAGTAATTCTCATACCTCACCGCATAGATTTCATCTCGACCATCTATCTCAACTGCTATCGCAACGCTTCCTCTCGCGTCTCGTTTATCTCACGTGAACTCATTACCCTCACTCACTAGGCACGAGTATCTTTTTATCAGCACCCCAGTACCATCACCGTCCTCACTGCCAAAATCCCCTTCACTGACACAGCCATTACCACCGTCCACACGGTACCACCACTCCCTACCACCACCACCACGAACATACGAACCTTTGATCAGTCCGGTGGAAACATCAGCCGGGAGCGGCTGGGACCCGCGGTCGTCCCTAGGCTGCTGAATGGCATGTGTCGCACTATCTCCACAAGCCACTGGTGGAAGCAAGGGGAGGGAGGTTGTCTAATGTGACTTGTGATGTGGTGATGGGTTTCATCAAGAGGTTGTTGCCCATGGACAATGGCAAGTGAGGGGCGCGCGCGCGCCGCTTGTGTGCAGTAGCCTAGCTTGGACTTGCTTGGGAGTGGCCACTCCCGCGGATATGTGCCCTGACTAACCTAAAAGCGGGATGGAGCTGCCGCGGTTTTGCCATGAATTTATCACAACCATCTTAAAAATACCCTCCTTACACCACATATCTGGCAACGGAGAAGCTCAAGCCGACCTATTAACAGTAGCCTCTTCTAGTTACGTATGTGGTCTTGGTGAACCACTAACTTTAGGGATCTACAACCACAACAACTTCCTTCTGTCGTCACAAACAACCACGTACAGTCATCTCCTATACAAATTATATGTACTCAGAACTCAAAGAACGTTCTGGCTCGTCTGCCAAGCACACTCCAAATATACAAACATCACAAACAAGGACATAATGCATATGTACTCTGCTCAAAAAACGTTCCGACTCGTCTGCCAAGCACACTCCAAATATACAAACAAGGACGTAATACATCTGACACTATATAAGCACGGTGCTCCCCTTATTTGCTGATAAACAAAACCAGCTAGTTTCCAGAGCTCGTGTGAGGGGGATAGACCACCTACAACACGTACACACATACGAGCATTTGCGTTGATCACACCATTGACTGCACTTTTGCGGGTACGAATGGATGAGTTACCAGAGTTATGTATGCCCACGGTACTCTGACCCTCCAGCCCGCGGGGTGGGTTTTGTAGTGTGGCGCGAGAGCGAGAGTAGTTGGTGGCGTCCACACAGAAGGAATGATTTGCACGGAGAGGAAGTAATGTATCGGCCGCATATGAATAACTGGAGACTTGCACACGGTGAGCGGCTTGCTGTCGATGACACATTTTGAGCATTATTAGACTTTACAAGGTTATTGCTACTCCTATCCTGAAATACTGCGCATGGCAGAGTTACGAGAGGAAAATATGGTCAGGACGAGAAAGAGAAGGAATCCTAAAGAAGGGGGGGGGGTGATTTGAAAAATGAAATTATTAGCATAAGATTGAGTAGGGTTAGAATTAGAAGAATGAGAGCATCATTTCTCGAAAGAATAAAGCGAGAAATGGATAGGACTTAACCCTGAGGAACACCACTATTGATGGGAGGGGAAAGTCGCTAGTCTAGCGACGACCACTGCGAGGTGACGGCCCGAAAGGAATTCAGAAAGCAAAGACATACGCCACACCCTGTTAGCTGTTTAGAAGATGTCAGGAGATTACGGCAAAAGTTTCACCAAAATGGTTGAGAGTGGAGGAGCAGAGGCGAGTCATATAGGGAAAAGTTGACGCTTCAAAAGAGGAAACAAAAGTAAGATTGTGTTCAGAAGACCCAAAGTAGGCAGAATTGGTGTATGTATAGTGAGAGGGATTAGAGGCAAAAGAAGAGTCAAGTATGTTGGAGGAGTAGCGATGGTCGGGAACTCAGGTTTGGTGTTTGAGTAAATGTTTCAGATTGTTGAGGAAAGAAAGAAAAGGCCTGGGTATCACCAGGATCGTCCCGGTTAGAGCGTAAGCAATCCTTGTATGTATGAAATCCCTGGCGTAGAGGATCTCAGCGCGTGGATAAAAGAGCAGAGCCTTGTGGCAAGGAGTCAGATAGTCGAGGAGTTGTACATAGTTGGAGGAATGGGGGTCGGGTTGTGGGGTGAGGAGATTGGGGGGGGGGGATATGAAACACAGAAGTAAGGTAATAGAGGGGGTAGAACTTCTCAGGCAAATGACGTCAAAGTTGGGAGACTTAGAACACACGAGACAAGCAGTAATTGTTTTTGTACTACAGTAGGCACAAATTCCACCCTTGGAAACGATGATAGAAATTAGAATTAAAGAGAGAGAGAGAGAGAGAGAGAGAGAGAGAGAGAGAGAGAGAGAGAGAGAGAGAGAGAGAGAGAGAGAGAGAGCAGCCTATGGGCAGTTTGACTTCAGAGAAACTAAAGATAAGTGAAGGAAATAGTCAGATGGTGTTCGACAGAGGGAAGGTTAGACCCCGAATGTTGCAGAGGTGGATAAAAAACAGCCAGGTCTAGGAGCTGGAGCTATGGAAGTTGGGTGTACTACAGTCGCATGATGACGGTCAAGTGAACCCTAGGATCCGTCCAAGCCCTTTCCACAGTGGCGTCGCCCCGATTAGGCGCCTGAGCTGTTTTATTTGTACTACCATGAATTTCAAGTTAGTACAAAAAAAGTGTGAGTTATGCGTTGTCAAGTATTTTGAGTAAGAAAAAGAGATTGTGGTTGGATGCCAGCAACTCTCATGTAATGGGAGCAAGGGGAGGAAAAAAAAAAAAGCGATCTGGGCCTGGGTGTGGTTTAGTAAGAAGAGCAGCAACACTGTGTGGCTCACTGCTCCGCACCCACTCCCTCTTCCGAAACCCAGGCGGTAGTACCTCGATGTTCGGTGGTTCCTCGTCATCCACAACTATGTGGGTACCACCTACCTACCTCAGGACGAGCGCTTTTTACGAACACTTTGGGCGATCGGTACGAGCGAACTGCCTATGATAATTAGCAAATCGCCCTTCTCAGCTACACGGAATCACGTTCAAGACAATGGCCAATCAGTGTTAGCAGCGAGTTTGCCTGTGTTGGCCAGTAACTCCTCAAACACCGAAGTATTGATACACGAATCCCTCCTCTCCTACAGGCACAAACCCACGATAAATAACGATAAGGTATGGACCGAATTATTGTGTCTTTAGGAAACGAATTCGATTTGGGATGAAAATCCCTAAATGGTTTTAAATATGTTTCAACGTTAGGATTTTGAATATGAACAGTAGAATTTTAAACGACGTGGAAATGTTACCTCTGTTGAGTTTGTATGTCACGTTTTGATATATTTTCTGTAAGGCAGGATTTTTAATCATATATATATTTTTTCATTCTTCATCTAATATTCATTTCACGTTAGGCTTTTACGATATTCTTCAAGTAAAATTTTTAGACTATAATAAATGCATGAAATAGTTTTCTTAATAGGCTACGATGATGGAATATGTTATTTATCGAAACGTAAACCAGTAAAACCAAAGCTTTTCATTCTAGCTGTGGTGATTCTTTTCGTAAGGAGGAGAAGTGGGAGACCAAATTGGTGGTGGAAGGATGGAGTGAAAAAGATTTTGAGCGATCGGGGCCTGAACATGCAAGGGGGTGGAAGGCGTGCTAGGAATAGTGAATTGGAACGATGTGGTATACCGGGGTCGACGTGCTGTCAATGGATTGAACCAGGGCATGTGAAGCGTCTGGTGTAAACCATGGAAAGTTTTGTGGGGCCTGGATGTGGAAAGGGAGCTGTGGTTTTGGTGCATTATACATGACAGCTAGAGGCTGTGTGTGAACGAATGTGGCCTTTGTTGTCCTTTCCTAGCGCTACCTCCCGCGCATGTGGGGGGAGGGGGTTGTCATTTCATGTGTGGCGGAGTGGCGACGGGAATGAGTAAAGGCAGCAAGTATGAAGTATGTATATGTATATATATGTATATGAGTGTGTATGTATATATATGTATACGTTGAAATGTATAGGTATGTATATGTGCGTGTGTGGACGTGTATGTATATACATGTGTATGTGGGTGGGTTTGGCCATTCTTTCGTCTGTTTCCTTGCGCTACCTCGCTAACGCGGGAGACAGCGACAAAGTATATTAAATAAGATATATATATATATATATATATATATATATATATATATATATATATATATATATATATTCGATTAAACCACCACATTACGGTGAATAGACAAGTGAAGAAATCGCGTGCAGACGACTCACTAACTAGGCTACCTTAAGCAGCTCCATTTACGTATTAAAGAATGTGCGTTTATATATAATGCATCGTGTGAATGTATTATACAGTAGGCCTTGGATGGAGAAGTATTAGTGACGGTCTTAAGCTGTCACACTGACTCATACTTAGGAACATTTGTTAATGCTACTACTTCATAACATTGCATCCCAAATATACACCCCCCTCTCCTAGTAGCCTCTATACCAGCTGTTTCCTACTAACGGACATGTATATCTTCTGTTCCTAGAGACACACATTTAATACCCTTTTATTACTTCTCTGTACGCGTTAGTACATATACGGTACTCGATTCCCTTGTACTAGCTAGCTTATGTGGTTGCTGTCCTTCACTATCATTGACACCGACTTACCTGGTATTAAATGACGGTCCATGTACTCACTACTACTTACTACCCGTTGTAGCAGCACTAACGCTTGCTTACGATACTGTTCGTACAGTAAAATATTAACATGCTACTAGCCTAGCTCACACGTAGCTACAACCATCTTATGCTTTTGTTTTTCCATAGTTCTTGTGAGCTACCCTTTGTTTATTGGTGTATTAATACAGTTGCATATACGCAAATTTTTCTTAAGTAATGGAATATACATTTATGATCTCTCCCGTAGTAGATTACATATTGGTAAACCTCAGGTCAGTTATTCTTATTTTTATCGATCAATAGAGTATGGAACAAGGTGATGGATGTACGAAGTAATGGCATCATGTCACACATGGCCCAACACACACACTGCTACAGGTGATGTTCCTGTCTCGCCACCACGGATCGATGTGTCGATACTTTCTGACCCCCCTCCTAGACCTGTTGGCCCGAAACAGACATCCACAATTCCTACGTTAGATTTCTCTTTCTTAAGAGTGCGTGTTTTAAAAGATTCATTTTCCCACGGTTGATAAGGCGAGGTTAGTCAGGGGTAGAATTTGTAAGGTATATGCATTTTTAGAAATGCTTCATTAAATTCGTAGCGCATACAACCGTTGATATGGAAGATTTCGAAGATGGTGAATTATTTGGTGGCGGGATAACCCATAGATTTTGCCTCTAGGAGCCACATCTGGTCACCTTCAAGAACGTAAGCTCTTTTCATAGATATAAGTCGATCATAAGCTTGTGAAATGTGGTGATGTGTTCGTATAGTTGAGCATATTTTAAGTCGTTGTCAGTATCATCATCTGGTGGGCAAGACGTCTCATAACTGGGACATAATCGTATGTTAAAGAATGTTCGCCCCACCAGTGGAATAATGATGGTACCACTGGTTGCTTTCCTTCCCACGTTTGGCAACAATAAAAGGGATTCTGTGGTGTGTGTGTGTGTGTGTGTGTGTGTGTGGTGGTGGGCCGAGCGGATCGATAGCCGTGACCCCCATGTCTATAATGGGTCTGGCCGTGGGTCAACCACACTCGCTAATTACGCCCTTATCATCTTATGACTGATCTGATAACCTCGTTACTCAAGGCTGGAGCTAATTGACCGTGTTTTTTTTGTCTACTCAGCGACACGTTTCACGACTCACTATCCCAAGAATATTGTAACTTTATGAATTCCTTTATGATGGTTGAGACAGTAGATCTGTTGATATTCAGTTTGAGCGTGCTTATACTTCTAGCCCTCACCATTATTGTTCTCATGTTCATCTTCTCTTTCGAAAGTGGTTTATATCAGACTTGGAGTACATGTTTACCTAATGTCGTTTTCATTCACAACTTGATATGTTTATACAAAAAAAGATGGTATTTTTGTGTCGTTTGTTTGGTATGACACAGTGATGGTGCACTCGACTTTTTAAGGGTCACTGTAAACATATCAAACTATATCCTTAAAACGGTTGCTTCCCAGTATCTAGAAAATTGAATGTTATAAGAATGTATATAGATAGCTTGGATTTGTATAGTTACACCCTATATAAAGAGGTTTAACCCAAAACTTTAGTAAGATTCCATCTACCATTTGGTCATGTAGATCGTCTTTATATTTTATCACGGTAACTGTTACAGTGCAGGCGACATTGGAGTGTTCCACGCCACACACTTTGAGCTCATTAGTCGAGTGAAGTATGAGATACATACATCACATTGGTCTCGTGTCATCCATCCAGGCGACACCAACCAAGCGTCTAAGCCTAGTCTGTTTCTCTCCGTCGGTTGGATTTGGCCGCTTATATACTTTCCATGGTCAGTCGGATTTGAGCACTTATATATATATATATATATATATATATATATATATATATATATATATATATATATATATATATATATATATATATATATATACTTTACCCTGCGTCACTTTAATTGGAGATGTAGTGTCTTATCGCATAGAAGTAAAGTTGCTGAAGTCATCATGGTTCACAAAACATCTTACTGTAAAGTTTGAAGAGAAAAGAATAATCGTAGATAAATTTGGTTGCGTTACGTTAAGTTCGGTGGAGCTGTATTTTGTAATGTTGGCTAACTTTAGTTGAGAGTCAGGGACCCAGATTGATATATCCTGGTATAGTTTGTGATCTCAATTATTTACTTCAACTTCTCTAGGATGAATAGATAAAATCTAGAAAGAAAACGGTAAGAAGAGAATGCATATTTACCTAGATCGTCTCTCATACCGCATCTTCCACTCATCACTTATTTTGCATTTATCTATATCAGTTTCCTCTTTATGTTCTCACTATTTACCGTCCGTCCCTCACGCCAGCCTTATATCGTAACGGACTAAATGACCGTCTTTCATAATTATGTGCACGTGTTTGGATTTTGCGCCTTATATTCTCCTTTCCCAAAGTCTTTATGCGGTCTGGTGTACAATAGGCTTATGTCATCTAGGAATGATGTGTTTTATGGTTGAAAGTTACACACACACACACACACACACACACACACACACACACACACACACACACAAATACGAGAGCTAAGTTATGAGAAAAAGGTTAGACGCCATAGATTTGTCCACCATGGTAGAGGGAAGAGTAATTACCCATAGCGTCTTAGCTACGTCTCTTCCTTGTATATCAACTGACTGTTCTACGTCTTCTATCTCATTCTTGTATCTCCCCTCAGGATGTGATCATTACACGAAAGTGCACCTGGGAACTTATCGTGTTTCATTTTCCTCTTGGTTATATATGGTAGAGGATGTGTGGATCACGTGTTTGCTTTGAAGAATGTATGTGAGAAATACTTAGAAAAGCAAATGGATTTGTATGTAGCATTTATGGATCTGGAGAAGGCATATGATAGAGTTGATAGAGATGTTCTGTGGAAGGTATTAAGAATATATGGTGTGGGAGGAAAGTTGTTAGAAGCAGTGAAAAGTTTTTATCGAGGATGTAAGGCATGTGTACGTGTAGGAAGAGAGGAAAGTGATTGGTTCTCAGTGAATGTAGGTTTGCGGCAGGGGTGTGTGATGTCTCCATGGTTGTTTAATTTGTTTATGGATGGGGTTGTTAGGGAGGTAAATACAAGAGTTTTGGAAAGAGGGGCAAGTATGAAGTCTGTTGGGGATGAGAGAGCTTGGGAAGTGAGTCAGTTGTTGTTCGCTGATGATACAGCGCTGGTGGCTGATTCATGTGAGAAACTGCAGAAGCTGGTGACTGAGTTTGGTAAAGTGTGTGGAAGAAGAAAGTTAAGAGTAAATGTGAATAAGAGCAAGGTTATTAGGTACAGTAGGGTTGAGGGTCAAGTCAATTGGGAGGTGAGTTTGAATGGAGAAAAACTGGAGGAAGTGAAGTGTTTTAGATATCTGGGAGTGGATCTGGCAGCGGATGGAACCATGGAAGCGGAAGTGGATCATAGGGTGGGGGAGGGGGCGAAAATTCTGGGGGCCTTGAAGAATGTGTGGAAGTCGAGAACATTATCTCGGAAAGCAAAAATGGGTATGTTTGAAGGAATAGTGGTTCCAACAATGTTGTATGGTTGCGAGGCGTGGGCTATGGATAGAGTAGTGCGCAGGAGGATGGATGTGCTGGAAATGAGATGTTTGAGGACAATGTGTGGTGTGAGGTGGTTTGATCGAGTGAGTAACGTAAGGGTAAGAGAGATGTGTGGAAATAAAAAGAGCGTGGTTGAGAGAGCAGAAGAGGGTGTTTTGAAGTGGTTTGGGCACATGGAGAGAATGAGTGAGGAAAGATTGACCAAGAGGATATATGTGTCGGAGGTGGAGGGAACGAGGAGAAGAGGGAGACCAAATTGGAGGTGGAAAGATGGAGTGAAAAAGATTTTGTGTGATCGGGGCCTGAACATGCAGGAGGGTGAAAGGAGGGCAAGGAATAGAGTGAATTGGAGCGATGTGGTATACCGGGGTTGACGTGCTGTCAGTGGATTGAATCAAGGCATGTGAAGCGTCTGGGGTAAACCATGGAAAGCTGTGTAGGTGTGTATATTTGCGTGTGTGGACGTATGTATATACATGTGTATGGGGGTGGGTTGGGCCATTTCTTTCGTCTGTTTCCTTGCGCTACCTCGCAAACGCGTGAGACAGCGACAAAGTATAATAAAATATAAATAAATATATATATATATATATATATATATATATATATATATATATATATATATATACATATATATATATATATATTATATATATATATATATATATATATATATATATACATATATGCTTTCTCTTATCCCTGGGGATAGGGGAGAAAGAATGCTTCCCACGTATTCCCTGCGTGTCGTAAAAGGCGACTAAAAGGGAAGGGAGCTGGGGGCTGGAAATCCTCCCCTCTCGTTTTTTTTTTTTAATTTTCCAAAAGAAGGAACAGAGAAGGGGGCCAGGTGAGGATATTCCCTCAAAGGCCCAGTCCTCTGTTCACGCTACCTCGCTATCGTGGGAAATGGCGAATAGTATGAAAGAAATATGCGATCTCATCATCTCCGTTACCACCCTCCTGTTATCAGATCTCATGTGTTTCTCCTCCCTTATCTCCCTTCCTCCCTACCTCTGGCTGCCCCTCTACTCCCCATCCCCAGCCGCAGGTCGTCCCTCCCTCTCCCCACCTGTCGTGTAGTGTCGCGCTGGTCGTCCAGCAGCAGGCGCGCCCCACCTGAGAATTCCCACCATTCCAACCTCACTATTCCCATTCCCTGTTCCCGCCATAGACCATTCCCGACATTTATGTGACGAGTTTGGCCGATGGCGGCGGCAGGCAGGCACAGCTATATACACGTACGGTATAGATATAGAAGTCTTCTATATCCAGAAAACAATGTATGTAGCATGTAGGTCATATGTGGCGCGGGTATGTTGGCGTCTTTGATGCAGGCGTAAGGAAGCGTCGGTATTTTGCAGTTGTCGAAAAGATATTGTGGTATTGTGTTCGCGTAAGATTTTTTTTTTCTTAGTGTATAGTTAAGGTGAGTGGTGGTGACATTTAGCGCTGCTATGGGTCCGGGAATGACGCTAGGTTGGTTTTTTTAAGGGGTGGGGGTGTTGTTGAGCGTGTGTGAGGCTGGCGGGAAAGTTTTATGTTGTACAAGTTGGCGTTCCGTTGTGATGTTGTGGTTCGTGGCGCGCGCACGACTGCAACTTTTCTTGAGCGAGACGTTACGTAACCCCCTCCCCCTTGAGCACGGCAATACGATGCCTTTACCACGACTGTACGACCCCTGTGCAACGGCGTTAGGACCCCCTGAGTACGAACAACTTCACGACCACCGTTAAGCACGACTGTACGATCGCTGAATGGAACGATCCGAACCTTGGATTTGATGCTTCGAGTTTTCTTGGGTTAGGTTTCGCTCTGCTGATTCGAAACGTTTTCATGATATATATATATATATATATATATATATATATATATATATATATATATATATATATATATATATATATATATATATTTTATCCCTGGGGATAGGGGATTAAGAATACTTCCCACGTATTCCCTGCGTGTCGTAGAAGGCGACTAAAAGGGGAGGGAGCGGGAGGCTGGAAATCCTCCCCTCTCGTTTTTTTTTTTAATTTTCCAAAAGAAGGAACAGGGGGGCCAGGTGAGGATTTTCCACAAAGGCCCAGTCCTCTGTTCTTAACGCTACCTCGCTAACGCGGGAAATGGAGAATAGTTTAAAAGAAAGAAGAAAGATATATATATATGAGATGAATTGGTTACGTATAGTAGTATACTGTGTACAGGACTGCAGTCATGGCTGTTGTCATACCTGGTGTATGTGCGTAGGTGTATTGCTTATTCATAAGACGAGGTAAAGCCAGGTCTTGTATGACCCTCACCTCCCTCCCCCTCCCCCTTATACACCAGCCCTCTGTGTGTGTGTGTGTATGTGTGTGTGTGTGTGTGTGTGTGTGTTTGTTCGTCTTTGTCCATTGATCTTTCGTCCATTACGTCTTGTGAGGAACAGTTTTTACTCACGAGACATGGTTCTGGGTTGCGTACATCCGGCGTCTGTTTTTTTCTTTTCTTTTTTTACCGTGCCTTACATATACGCTCCCTCAGAGCGACCACATCTTCGTCAGCAGGAGGAGGAGCAAGCCCCAGCAAGTGGGGTAAGGGGCGACTTGTGACCTCCGCTTGCTGCGTCTTCATCATCACCTGTTGGACTCCCTCTCCTCCTGTCGTTTTGTGTCCCTTCCCTCCCTCTTTCCCTCTCTTCTTCCCTCCCTCCTTCCCTCTCTCCTTCCCTCCCTCCTTCCTCCACCACACACCCGTGTGAATGGTTGCCTCTCCCTCCCTGCCTCTCCCCGGCCACTGCACACACACACACACACACCTGTGAGTCACTTCCCGGGGACGTCCTTCACGTTCCGCTGCAGGATACCTGCCTGGAGGAGGGGGACACCTGTAACTGCTCCCTCTAGGATGAGTATCAACACCAAGGATTACCCTAGGACAGACCCGTCCACTTGGGGTGTATACTTGTCCTGGGAGAGATGCGTCCACTTGAGAAGGACACTTGTCCTGGGGCAGATCCGTCCACCTGGGAAGGACACGTGTCCTGGGACAGACCTGTCCATCTGGGATTGAAACTTGTCCTGGGACAGATGCGTGCACCTGGGAAGAACACTCGTCCGGGGACAGGCTTGTCCACTTGGTACAGACACTTCTTGTACAGACGCGTCCACCAGACACAGACTCGCCCGCCTACAGACTGTTCCACACCCACTGTGAACCCTCACTGTGGTACAACCACATCCCTCAGGAGGGTTTAAACTCATAGTCAGCGGTAGACTGATCCTAGCCACCCCAGAAACCTCACTCCCCAACACCCTCAGCATCCCCCCCCCCCCCCCCCTCCCTGCTTCAGTAACAGGCCACTATCTGTCAACAAATCAAATTAGCTGCTTGAACGGTAGATGGAGCGGCGCCTCTGTCCATCCCTCATGGGGAGTCCTGCTGCTGGTTGGGGCGCTGATGGGGAGCTGGTGGTGGTGGTGATGGTGGTGGTGGGAGCGCTGATTGGATGCTGGTGGTGGTGGTTGGGGGGGCGATGTTGGGGGAGCTGGTTCTGCTGGTGGGGACGATGATGGGGACCTGTTGTGGTGGTGGGGGCGCTGCTGGTGCTGGTTGCTGGGCGCTGATGGGGAGCTGCTGGTGCTGGTGACTGGGCGCTGATGGGTAGCTATTGGTGGCTGGGCGGTGATGGGGAGCTGCTGGTGGCTGGGCGGTGATGGGGAGCTGCAGGTGGCTGGGCGCTGATGGGGAGCTGCCGGTGCTGGTGGCTGGGTGATGATGGGGAGCTGGTCGTGGCTGGGTGGTGATGGGGAACTGCTGGTGCTGGTGGCTGGGTGGTGATGGGGAGCTGGTGGTGCTGGTGGCTGGGTGGTGATGGGGAACTGCTGGTGCGGGTGGCTGGGCGATGATGGGGAGCTGGTGGTGCTGGTGGCTGGGCGCTGATGGGGAGCTGGTGGTGCTGGTGGCTGGGCGCTGATGGGAGCTGCTGGTGACTGGGCGCTGATGGGGAGCTGCTGGTGGCTGGGTGATGATGGGGAGCTGCTGGTGGCTGGACGATGATGGGGAGCTGCTGGTGGCTGGACGATGATGGGGAGCTGCTGGTGGCTGGGTTATGATGGGGAACTGCTGGTGGCTGGACGATGATGGGGAGCTGCTGGTGGCTGGACGATGATGGGGTGCTGCTGGTGGCTGGACGATGATGGGGAGCTGCTGGTGGTGGTTCTGGTGTTATCAGTGTTCATAACAAGGCAAGTGAGGGATGTATACTGTCGGTACGATCTCACCACCCGCTCTGACTGGCTGGTCCAGGCGTTGATGAAGTGTAGCTACGAATCTCTCTCTCTCTCTCTCTCTCTCTCTCTCTCTCTCTCTCTCTCTCTCTCTCTCTCTCTCTCTCTCTCTTCTGTTCCCCGCCAGTCGTGTGTGTGTGTTGTAGTGGGTCACGGTGGTGGTGTTGGGTGGATGTGATGCGTTACCGCGTGACGAACAGATGTGCAGACGGGCATTATTGATGGAGCCCAGGCGCACGTACGTCTTATGATTGACACACACACACACACACACACACACACACACACACACACACACACACACACATACACACACGCACAACATACACACACACCTGACACGAGTGTAAAACTCCCTCCCCCCGCACACTAAGAATAGGTAATTACACACACACACACACACACACACACACACACACACACACACACACACGCACCTGACACGCTAGCCTTGAGAACATAAATAGAGATAATTGTAGTACTACGTAACAGGAAGACATTGTCCCCCCCCACTTTCCCACCCCTCCCTGGTGTACGAGGTGGAGGTGGGGGTAGGGGTGGGTGTGGGTAGGGGGGTCATCACCCTCCTCCTCCTCCATCAGTCTACAGGTTATTTCCTGCCATTTTCCTTCGTGCTTATCCTCACGTCTCCCTCGAGCACGATGGTACGACCCTGGAGTATGACGGCCGGGCTGACGTAGCCACGGGTCGTACCGTCTTGAGCGTAACGTAGTTCAGTAGTCAGTGGTTGGGTGTCTTCGCTGTGGTAGTTGCATCGTGGGCATGTCCAAAGTGTGACTTCGTATGTGTCTGGAGAGTGTACCTTCAGACAGGGTGGAGTTTAGGACAAGAGTTAGGAAGGGACAGGAGGGTTGTTAAGAGCTTTTTGGGTTGTTTCAATGTGTTTATGTTATATGAGTGTTATATATATACGATGGGTGTGGAGGAGGGATCTGTGATTAGAGGTTACTGAAGTGTGAGGTAAGGGGGGGTAATCTTTTTATTTCTACTTAGGGGTTGGTGGTTTGAGGTAGGAGTGGTGTAGTGTGCTGTTGTATATAGAAGTGGTCTCCGAGCATGTTTGAGGTAGGAGTGGTGTAGTGTGCTGTTGTATATAGAAGTGGTCGCCGAGCATGTGGAGGTGGGGGGTTGTGCTGGGAGGAGCATTGCTTCATTGTGGAGGTGTTCAGTGCTTGTAGTTGCCAGGTAGCCAGTTCTGAGTGCTCTTGTTTTGTGTGGTTTACAGCTTTGTTAGGTTTGCTCCTGAGAGAACGGGAGACCAGGCAGGTGAGTGCTCCCGAGAGGGCGGGAGACCAGGCGGGTGAGGCGTAGTTTAGAGTGGAGCGGAAGAATCGCTTGTAGGGGATACCAAGGGGTTCTTTTTCTCGTCCTGATGGTACCCTGGGACACCCTTCTCCAGGAGGTTCCTGCAGTTCCAAGGCCGCGCTACAATCAGGAGCAGGGACGAGATGGATGCCTTTAAAACGAGAAGTTCTTTGACGAGGGTGTTCTTCGCCAACTGGTGATGGTACAGCACAGTCTCGCGCCAAACGTGACTCTTTACTTGCTGTGTAGCATCCAATAGGTGGAGTCTGGTAAACATCAGCTGACTGTTGTACGTCGTCTATCTCGTTCTTGTATCTCTCCTGATGATGTGATCATTGCACGAAAGAGCACTTGGGAACTTATCGTGTTTCATTTTCCTGTGTTTTTTACATATATATATATATATATATATATATATATATATATATATATATATATATATATATATATGTATATATATATATATATATATATATATATATATATATATATATATATATATATATATATATATATATATAATTAAAAGTCTTTGTCAATGATTAAATTGTTTGCATTTATTAGTACGAAACGAAGGAGCTTGACTATTATCTTGTTTGTACATTGTTCATGTGATACAGCGAGATAAGTTTTATATATTGTAATACACGAAAGCAGCAGAAGTTCTCATTGGTTGTTGTTGGAGAATAAAGAACAAATTTTCTGATGACATGACAGAGTAAGAAACATTTTTCTTCGCTCGTATGAAGAGAAAAAAAGCGACCCAAGTTCTGTTGACCTAAGAAAGGCCACGTTATTAATATAACAGCAACACAGGAGTGTTCTGCTGTTGATATACCAGAGTAACAACAGAACCCGACGTGGCTAAAGTGTCAAAAGTTCTCTGTTGTCATAACGGGGGAAATCTCTCTCTCTCTCTCTCTCTCTCTCTCTCTCTCTCTCTCTCTCTCTCTCTCTCTCTCTCTCTCTCTCAATAAATCAATCTATCTGTCTGTCTATCTATCTATCTATCTCTTTTTCTAATGAAGGACACAGTTGAAAAGACCTTTTTTTTGATATTTTCAACTGGAAAAAATGACCGAATTTTGAGCGGGGAGGGCGGCCTCTTGCAGCCTGGCCAGGTGTGGGGGGGGTATGGTCAGGTGACAACCCCCCTCCCTCCCCCTCCTCCCCCTCTAACCCTCTTGTCCACCATGCACACCAGGGCCCCCCCCCCCCCCCCCCCCCCCCCGAGGCGCCGCCAATCACGTGACTTGAACGGCGTCACGCCGGGCTGCAGCCGGCGCGTCGTGACGTCACTCGCCTTACTAGAACGCTTTGGGGTTGGGGTTGTGGAGGGTGGGGTTGTGGAGGGTGGATGGGT
Organism: Panulirus ornatus; assembly: GCF_036320965.1. Lineage (NCBI taxonomy): Eukaryota > Metazoa > Arthropoda > Malacostraca > Decapoda > Palinuridae > Panulirus > Panulirus ornatus. The sequence goes on along the minus strand of NC_092233.1, from coordinate 8,407,219 downwards.
GGATTCACGTCAGTGGGCCCGGTGTACACTTCGTGGGTCATGTAGGGAAATACACGCTCCCGTAATATTTATTTTACTCTGAAATATATATATATATATATATTTTCTTTCTGTCTCGTTTCGGTAATTTGTATATGGGAGATGAGGGATACTTGGACGAGGACTTTCCATCGAAGGTGTTGAGATGTGAGGATGGGTTAGTGTCGTTCCAGGCCGGCCGGCAGGGCTCGACCCCTGCCGTGTGCCCCATGGGGGAGTGTACCCCCGGCGCGCGCACGTGTGTGTATGTGTGTGTGTGTGTGTGTGTGTGTGTGTGTGTGTGTGTGTGTGTCCCAGGGGATCCAGGTTAGGTATGTATATCCCTGGCTTGGGACCCTCGCAAGTCCCCCTGGTTTGGGACCCTCGCAAGTCCCCCTGGTTTGGGACCCTCGCAAGTCCCCCTGGCTTGGGACCCTCGCAAGTCCCCCTGGCTTGGGACCCTCGCAAGTCCCCCTGGCTTGGGACCCTCGCAAGTCCCCCTGGCTTGGGACCCTCGCAAGTCCCCCTGGCTTGGGACCCTCGCAAGTCCCCCTGGTTTGGGACCCTCGCAAGTCCCCCTGGTTTGGGACCCTCGCAAGTCCCCCTGGTTTGGGACTCTGGCTGATGGTCCCTCCTGGCTTTGGGACCCTCCACCTTGGTGCCTGGGTCTTGGCCAGGTGAAGGGTGTGGGGGCTGGGGCGGTCCCCCTGATTCGCGAGAGGCCAGTGACCTGACCTCCCTCACCTTCCCTCCCTCCCTCACCCTGGCGTGAGTACAGCGCTGGTGTGCAGGCACGCCCACCACGCACGCTGCCTCCCTGCACCATCCCTTGCCTTTACCACGGCGCCGAACCACCAATTAGTGCGTCTCCATTTTCTGGCAACTTAATGGAGGATGGTGAATGGACGGCGGTGGTGTGGTGTGTACCCGCGGGCCACACTCCCTTCACGGAAATATGGATTGAGCTGATTCGCCCGAAGGGGGACATACCTCTTCGCCGTTGCGCCGTCAGGAGTTCGGTGGTGTGGCTGAAGGAGGAGGAGGAGGAGGAGAAGACCATATGAACGTGGGGACAGAGAGCGGGACCCGTGCAGGGGAAGGGGCTTAAGGCGTCCCGGCTGCTCCTGCTGGTGCAGATGTGAGGGTCGGGATGAGCGGGGACATACATGGTGGTGGTGGTGGGGGGGCTCGGACACGAAGGACGGAGAGAGGCAGATATAGTAAGGAATAGAGTCAGGTATATTAAGGAATAGAGTCAGATATTGTAAGGAATAGAGTCAGATATAGTAAGGAATAGAGTCAGATATATTATAGAGTAGAGTCAGGTATATTAAGGAATAGAGTCAGATATATTATAGAGTAGAGTCAGGTATATTAAGGAATAGAGTCAGATATATTATAGAGTCAGGTATATTAAGGAATAGAGTCAGATATATTAAGGAATTGAGTCATATTTTAAGGAATAATATTGTGAGGACATGATAACTGTTCATGAGAACATTGTGAGGACATGATAACTGTTCATAAGAACATTGTGAGGACATGATAACTGTTCATAAGAACATTGTGAGGACATGATAACTGTTCATGAGAATATTGTGAGGACATGATAACTGTTCATAAGAACATTGTGAGGACATGATAACTGTTCATTCCTCGTGCTGGTGATGAACGGTTCTGTGCAGGAGTGATGACGTCATGACTCACGGGTAGTTAACAAGGCTCCAGCTGTGAGATTTGCAAAGGGTAGGGGGAGATGGGGGGTTGGGAGGGGGAGGGACACTGGTGGTGAGTTTGAGTGTGAGTCTGAATGGAGAGGTGAGCCTGGGAGTGGACATGGTCCCCGATGAGGGAGTGTTGGGACTGTAGTGAATCATAGGATGGGTGAGGGAGGGATGTGAAGGTCCTCGGGTGTTTTGATGAGTATGTGGGAAGAGAAGAGAGGTCACCTGTCTGTGAGGGCGCTGCCTCGCGACGCGGGAAAGGGCGAATTAGTATGGGGAGAAGGGAAAAAAAAGATACCGAAAAAAGAATCCATTTTGTCGTGTGTCTACGGTGCAATTTCTGCGATAGAGTTATACATGAAAGATCCCAGTGTGATATAATATCTTGTGGCATTAGAACTTGCATATACAATCATCAAAATGACTGGCTTAGTTACAGAAAACAGGGAGTGGTGCTGAATTGAAAAAACATAAAACAAAAACAAGGTCGGAATTTTAAAGAGGACATACTGGTGTACCACAAGGGTCAGTACTGGGCCCGACCCCTTTTTTATAATGCCTGTAAATTAGGTATACGTAGCCTTAACCCCCAGCGCCTCGTAATGTGTTGGACGTCACTGTGATGTGAAGTGGGTCGATATCCATGACTGATGAACGTAACCACGACTACCTAGATTGAACGTCAGGTTGGTGCGAAAAAAGTGACAGACGAAATTCACTGTTAGGTGGAGAGGGGTTGCGCAGGGAGCAGACCTTGAGTTCAAAAAACAAAAACAAAACAAAGGTTTGGACACACACCGCCTTTGGAAAATCACTTTCAAAAACATAAAAAGACAAGGATTTTAGAAAAAAAAAACTGGTCCTCGTCATCATCAGTAATCATATGAAGTGTAAGGGCAACACAGGCGACGCTCAAGCAGCCAACATTGTTTGAGATCACCGGGAGAAAGTTATCATTACAGGCAATCAGACGGACCACTGAGCCGGGTTAAGACCAGAGACCTCACACGTGATGGAGGGGTTTGGTCTCCGTGATCAGAAGAGGTTTGAGGAGGTCCTGAGGAGGGCGAGGCTATGGCTACTTAGGCTGATAAACGAGCGATAGCAGGAAAGATTGAGGGACTTAGAACTGACTTCTGTACATTGCTATGTCTATCAACGGTGCTGGAGGTAGTGAGGAACTGTGTGTGTGTGTGTGTGTGTGTGTGTGTGTGTGTGTGTGTATGTGTGTTGTGACACCCCTACGCCACACCTGACTGGTACTGGGAGAGGGGAGGGAGGAAGACACCTCCTTGCCACCCGTGGACTAGTCATTGGCCAGGGGGTTGGGGTGAGGTGGGGAAGTTGGACCACCAGCAGCTTCCTGGGGGTCTAGTGGTGGTGCCCTGGGGTTGGCGGGCGGGCGGGCGTGGGTGGGGGTTAATCTAGTGTCCGACCCGTGGCTGGTGTCATTACCACAGCCACGAGGCCCCTGCCTACAACATTAATCTCCTCCAGGATCGTGTCTTGGACAAGAGAGAGTGTGGAGGAGGAGGAGGAGGAGGGAGGGCCGGATACCAGGCGTCCCTCGTCCCCCACCCCACACACCTCCTCTCTTTTAGTGTGACTGCCACAAGAAGGAGAGGGAAGAGGTAAGAGGAGGAGGGAGGAGGAGGAGGAGGAAGGGGGGTTGAGACATGGTTACCAATCACCCCCTGGGGAGGGACAAGACAGTGTGTGTGTGGACCAGATCACCCAATCACCGAGGGATTCGCAGGGATCATTTACTACAACAGAAATCTGTCGTCGATTCCTCGTCATCCACTTTCGTCCGGGTGTCGTATGCTTTCGTCCACCTGCTGGCCAAACTGAACCAATGATAATGATGTCAGAATACCGTCGTATGATATGATTGGCTGTCATATATATTCTTGCATCTCACCGTTACTAATTCCAAATTAAGTCAAGGCACTTTCTTTTTTTTCAAAGACAGGTCTTACACTTCCTCCAAAATTCGTAAATACTTTCCCATTTTTTTTTCTCGTTCACTTTCTTAATCCTCTCGATATTTCATTTAAGGCCCGGCCTTGATGTACGTAGATTTTCGTCCGTGAAATGGAGCCTTCATCATCAACAACAAAAAATAGAAATGTTCTTTACAGTAATTTTCGATATGCGACGCGGGTTCGGTGTGTGACGCTAGTAAGAATATATACATACATTGGCACACGAAGGTTGTCTATGGATGGTTGGTCAGCTAGTTAGGAGTGGATAATGGGGCTGGGAAGGTGGGTGGTTGATGTGGTAGGGCTAGAACAGAGAATTTGGCCTGGGGAACCTACCCCAGTGGTGATAGTGCAGCGTCAGCCTGTTGACGTAACTTTAACACACGATCTGGTCGGGTTTGACGTGACTTAAAAAACAGGATACAAGGCCAAATGACATGACGATTCACATAAGGCCTGACCTAGTGGTGCCAATAGGCATAACTCTTGAGCCAAGTAACCCAGCAGACAGACATAACTACAAGGGCCCAGTACACCTCGAAGGTAAACATACATTAAGGAACTGGTAAAAATTTTTTTCCAGCTGACTTAACATAAGGGAACTTCGTGAGATATCTCAGTGCAGGATTCCCCGCTAGCGCACGAAACCCACAAAAAAGATTTGGACACGGTAAAGAATCGCTGATTATCCTCTTTGAACAATCCATGCGCTCCACCCTAATCTACGCCTCATCCGCTCAGGCATGAAGCATACTTGGCAAAGCTGCACACCACACGAAACAGAGCACCCAGAACAATCGCTGGCGGCGAGGCAGTCACAGACACTCAACATCTACAAAATAAAAAGTACAATTCCACCTCAGTATGTTAGTTGATCAAAACTGTTATACCAACACTAGGCCCCTTTCCATCTAAACCACCCCATAGTTAACCGCCAGCCCCGAAGTAGAAATATTGTTCAAAGAAGCTTTTTATAGCAGCACTAGACCCCTTCCCTTCTAAACCACTCCATCGTTAACCGCCAACCCCGAAGTAGAAGTGAATAGCTCACTCCTGCTTCACATTTCAGCAGAGTGTACACAAAGATCCCTCACACCCAACAGACACAGCACTGACAACACATTCATACATACGGAAATGACCCAAGTATTAGACTACCGGTCTCTCAACTGAATCAATACCTTCCCACCTGACGTACACGCTTCTGAAACTACACTTCCCAGACATGTACGAGTCACACTTTCTCATCTTCGTTCAAGACGTCAACCCATGCCTACAAAACTACAAACACCGATTCAACATAATCTCACGACCCTTCCTGGAGGCCAGGATGCAGCGACCACCACGATGGAGACACTGAAGACACACTGCTTTATATCCTCACACAGACATACGTACACCATTACTACACTTTATGACCTGGGGCCCCGCCCGGTGGACGTGGCCTGCTTCCTGAACGTTGCAGAGGGTCACGTAGAAGGGAGGGGATCCCCCAGGGGCAGGTAGGTAGGTAGGTAGGTAGGTAGGCAGGTAGGTAGGTAGGTAGTTGCCTGCAGTTGCCTGCAGACGTGACCAGGCACAAGAGAGCTCGCCCTCATTGACTTCGAGGAGAGGAGGAGGCATAACACTGGAAATGTAGATGAGTCTTTTTCCCTGAAGGTCTTGAGGTTTGTGTGAGCTGAGAGAGAGAGAGAGAGAGAGAGAGAGAGAGAGAGAGAGAGAGAGAGAGAGATGGGGTGGGGGGTCACCACTTATAATTAAAGATATGCAAAGCCTTCATCAGTTCGTGTTTGCACTGGGGTATGATTAAGCCAACAACTGCCACAGTGTTAAAATGTGTCAGCAAATATGATCAGGAGCTGTTAAAGGTGGTGGTAATAACCTGGTCGGCCACAGACTTGTTTTAAAACATGAACCGAAGCTGGAATTTTCCTCTGACTGCTGAGAAATGACGACCATAGCAATAAGACCACTACTACTACTACTATTACTACTACTACTGCTGCTACTACTATTACTATTACTACTACGAATTACCATTAGATTTATTATTACTTATCAGTATTGATATTATTATTATTATTATTATTATTATTATTATTATTATTATTATTATTATTAGTTGCTTCCTCCGCCTGCGCAAGGTAAAATCATCAGTCCACAAGCAGCCACAAACAGTCCATAGGCACCTGCTGTCTCCGTCTCACACACAACAGTGCATTAACGCTAATGGCGATGTCTTAGAACAGATAAGTTCAAGAAATGGGTCTGTACGAGCATAGAACACTCTCCTAATACTGTACATATGAGCAGAGACTGTGGTAGCCATGTTATTCACGCACTTGGGCACGCACTCTTGCCCTAGAGTGTGTTAACTGTTAACACGATTAGAGTGCGAGGGTATCATACGCCTGGCAGCTTAAGCCTGGCAGCTGCTGCCGGTCGATTGACAACTATCATACTCAACCATTTTTTTTTCGCTCTCTCTCTAATTGGGTGGTTAGTGGGGAGGAGAGGAAGTGGTTGGCTAGGGGAGAGTACATATGAGAGGCGGAAGATAGTTATAAAGTGTACAGATGTATGGTGTGGGTTGTAATGGGATGGTAGATGATGTGAGGGTTGCCGGAGACGTGTATTTAGGTGCATTTATTTTTTTTGAATCCTCGCCCGGCAGACTGGAGGTATGTGTGGTGATGGTATGTGTTGGCTCAAGAGGGGAATTGGCTCAGCCAAGCCAGGAATAATGCCATCGGCTTTTGAGGCTTCGAAGGACATGATTATACTCGATGTCGCTTCGGCGAAATTTATTTACCCCACAAAAGCTTAAAAAAAGTTATATTGTCTGAGGAAATTCAGGAGATTGGGAGCCCCACGTGTGTACAAATATGTAATTACGGTTATGAAATTGCAAGTATGTCATTACAGATTATTGTAGATTCTTCTACCCCGGGATAGGAATGTTGATAATGGAGATAATGATAATGATGATAAATTGCCACCATGACAGGAGCTTCTGTGCAGCGAAGAACCGAGTTAAGGATGATAGAAAATGGAAGGGAAGACTTAAGGTAAACAAAAGGTAGAAGAGAGCATTAACATATGCTTGTGTGGCTGGTGATGGTCGTGTGAGGGTCATGGTTGACGTGTGAGGATCGTGGCTGACGGGTGAGGGTTGTGGCTGACGTGCGAAGGTCGTGGTTGACGCGTGAGGGTTGTGGCTGACGTGTGAAGGTCCTGGATGGCGTGTGAGAGTCGTGGCTGACGTGTGAGGGTACTAGCTGACGGGTGAGGGTCGTTGCTGACGTTTGAGTGCCATGGTTGACGTGTGAGTGTTGTGGCTGACGTGCGAGGGTTGTGGCTGACGTGTGAGGATTGTGGCTGACGTGTGAGGATCGTGGCTGGTGTGTGAGAGTCGTGACTGACGTAAGGGTCGAAGCTGACGTTTGAGTGTCATGTTTGACGGATGAGGGTTGTGGTTGACGTGTAAGGGTCGTGGCTGACGCCTGAGGGTCGTGGCTGACGCCTGAGGGGGTCGTAGTCAGGTCGTCAAGTTCACCTCCACCTTCAACCCTTCATTGAAATCCAACAGAGGGGTGGGTTGGGGCAGGGGGTTGAGGGGGGTTGAATGAGAAGGGGTTGGGTGGGGGGGGGGGTTGAGCAGTGGGCCTTGATGGTGTCTTTAATCAATACATCGAAGGGCGTTCCCCCTTCCTCCCTCCTCCTCCTCCTCCTCCTCCTCCTCCTCCTCCTCCTCCTCCTTCCCCCTCCCCCCTCCCCTAGCATACCACCTCCTCCACCCACCCTTACCCCGTCTCCTTGGGCGGGTCTGGCTGCACCATTGAGCCACACGTCTGATGAATGAAGCGAGAGCAGCCCGGCGGCCGCTGACGTTACGTGACTCCCCTCCACCTCTTGATGGGGAGGGAGGAGGGGTGAATCTGGGTCTCTTTGCTCCCCCCTCCGCTCCCCTCCCCTCCCTCCATTTCTTCTTGCATGCAACATATATGAGGTTTGATTATATATATATATATATATATATATATATATATATATATATATATATATATATATATATATATATATATTCCTATGAGTCCACGGGGAAAATGAAACACGAAAAGTTCCCAAGTCCACTTTCGTGTAATAATCAAATGGCGTCCTAGCTTCTTCTCTTCGATGTATATCAACTGACTGTTATATTTTTCTCTTGTGTCTCCCCTGATGATGTGATTATTACACGAAAGTGCACTTGGGAACTTTTCGTGTTTCATTTTCCCCGTGGACTCGTAGGAGCATCTTGATCACGCGCAAAATTGTGATCCTTTCCAATATATATATATATATATATATATATATATATATATATATATATATATATATATATATATATATATAGGGTGGTTAGAAGAGAGGAAGAAGAGGTGAGAGAAGGAAAAGGATAGTTTGAAATGGGAGAGAAGACTAAAATGTAGACAGATGTGAAGGGGAAAGTTTTTTTGTGATGCATCATGTTGATTCTCTCTCTCTCTCTCTCTCTCTCTCTCTCTCTCTCTCTCTCTCTCTCTCTCTCTCTCTCTCTCTCTCTCTCTCTCTCTCTCTCTCTCCCTCCCTTCCATGTTCAGTACGTCTGACTTAATGTGGCGACACAGACACGCACGATCGAGTCGGAACACAACACGAACCCACACACACACACACACACACACACACACACACACACACACACACCCTGGAAATATACATACCAGGCGCTGGCTGGTGTGTGTGTGTGTGTGTGTGTGTGTGTGTGTGTGTGTGTGTGTGTGTGTGAAGCGTGTGGTGAGGGTGTGTCCTGTGAAGAGTATCTGGTATGGCGCCCCTGAGGTGTCCAACACCCTGGACTGACGAAGGGGTTGGGGAGTGGCAGGGGAGATGGGTAGTATAGCTATGTATCTATCTATTTATCTATCTATCTGTCTATCTATCTGTCTGTCAGTCTGTCTGTCTATCTATCTATCTATCTATCTATCTATCTGTTCATCTATCTATCTATCTATCTATCTATCTATATATATACTTTCTGCCCCAGGAGTCCCTTCTATCTTTATGAGCCTCCCTCAGCGCTCCGGAAGCCTGCCACGTCCCCCGGGCGGGACCATTGGCCATAAAGAATACGATGTGTGCACGTCTGTGTGTGTGTGTGTGTGTGTGTGTGTGGGGGGGGGGGGGGGGGAGTGCGGGACGACTGAACAAGTAAGCGTTGGGTGTCTGCCTGGGGGGGCAGGTGCGTCATGGGCAGGAAGGGTCTTGGGATATGTTGAGTCAGTGTTTACAGTGCTGTAAAGATGGGTGATTACCCAAACGTCGAGAGGATAGACGTGTGACTCGTATATGTCTGGCGAGTGTGGTGTCAGATGTGTGTGTATGTGTGTGTGTGTGTATCAGAATGGGGATGGACTTTAAGGCTGAGATCGGGGGGCGGTGGTTGTTAAGTGCCTGTTGGGTTATTTCATTGTCTATGTGTGTGTTTTTTTTTTTTTCAGGGTTGTGTTTTAGGGGAGTTATTGGCTTAGAGGGTCTCTGAGTAAAGGTTATTGAAGTGAGAGACAGGGTGTAGCAGGCCTCTTATTTTTGTACGTGAAGTTCGGTGGTTAGTTATGGAGTACTTGAAATGACAAGTCTAAGTGATGGTGCGAAGAATTGAGTGCTGATGATGATCATGCCAGGATTGTACTGGGAGGATCATCGTTACAATGTGTACGGGTTGAGTGTTTGTGGCTGCTGAGCAGTCGGTGATTATTCTGAGTGCTCTATTTTTCTGGGATTTGAAGGTGAGGCGTGACTTAGGGTGGAGTGAATGATCTGTTTTGTAGAGGATATCAAGGGTTTTCTTTGTTTTTGTGTCCAAATTTGGTACTAGTGAGTGTTCTGAAGGCATTTAGTTCGTGTGATGCTTTTGTGTTGATGTTTGTGTTGTGGGGAGTGGATGGCATGTGTGTGTGTGTGTTGTATGTGACGCTCAGAATATTTGATGTTTTTTGTTGAGTGGGAGAGATTGTCCATTGAAGATGAGTGGAGGGCTTGCGCTGGGTTCCTCCCTTTTTTGGGGTTAAATTGGTGATGGAAGATTATTCTGGAGATCCAGACATATTCTTTTTTCCTGGATGAGCCAGTGTTCCAGTCGTGTAATGTAGTGTGCTTTATGTTTGTTTTCAGATTTTCCGTTGTCTCTACGTGTACATTATGGAAATCTTTGGAGAAAACGTTGAAGGATCGGCTAGTTTTCTTGGTGGCCTTGTTTGCTGACTTTTTTGTTTTTGTTGATTGCAAGGAATCGTAACAGATTTAAGCCCTCTTTTTCCTTCCGTGTGTGAAGTTTTGATTCAAAGACGTTATCCATGACTCCCTCTACCTCTAACCATGCAAAATTGAACACATATCTTTCTCAGCTTCTCTCTCTACACACAGTAAAATTCAAGTTGATTCTGTCTTTCATGATTCATTGAAAGTGTTAAGTTCACTTTCCGGCAATTTCGTGTGTGACGTTTTGAATTACTCGTAGTGAGATACGATCAGGACCTGGACTTATGTTAATCTTCATCTTGACTATATTAGTACGTCCCTAACCGTGACGATAAATTCTGGTACCGTGTGAGTGAAAAAGTTGATGGAAGGAATTTAAAACGAGTTAAATGTTGTGAAAATGTCCACCTACCGCCTGGCGCAGCTGTCCCTCTACTCTGCTCCCCCTCTGCTCCTCATCCCCAACCCTGTGTCCGGTGTGTGGGGCGGGTGTCTGAGTTGATCAACAAGGACATGATACCCTAGTGTGGGCGTGGCCACTCCCCCTCAACATGGTCATCACATGTGTGTGTGTGTGTGGAGGGCAGTATGTGTACAGTGTATGTATCTTATTTTTTTAATACTTTCACGGCATTATGAAGGACCATTGAGGCTTTTCTTCAGGCGACAACTGCACGACACCCACCCATGAGGGACACACACGACCCCCTGGCCACATACGTTCCCCCCCTTCCAGCCACACTGTTAACATGACGGGGATGAGGCCAGCGGCTGCGCTGCTATGTAGACATATGGACGACTTGCTCTGTATATCCCGGAGTATGAACGGAAGCTCTGGAGGCTAGATATTCCCGCGTTGCCGCCGACTAGATACAGTATGAGCGGTAACTGTGGAACGTCTGCATCGTAGATCTAAGACTACATTACGTATGTCGTAAGAAAGATTAGGGTCAGGTTGATGACAGACCAGTGGATGTTGGTATAAACAGATGATCCTTTTGTAGCGAAGCTCATTGTTATGCCAAACGTCTTCGGACAGTTTAATTCCAGAGAGGAATCCTAACTTGTCTGACGGGGTGTTTTGGTCATGCCGTTCTGTGACTTGTACCATCACCTGTGACCTTCCTATGTTTGCGATGCTGGTGGTTGTGTACAGAGCGCCCCTGAGTCACCGCGGTAGTGGATCATCACGGATCTCCTCACTCCCTGGGTGGAGTACCATGAGAGGCATTGGACGACTGGCAGACGGCGCCCTCCCCGCCAGCGACCCTCGGCGTCATGGACCGCTGGGTGAGCATCCTCCTGCATGCAGCCTTGACCTCCCGGTCTCACACCTAGTGAGGGAGCCACGAGGCGGCGAGCAGTCCCTTCTTTAAGTTGGGTCGCTCGTGAAGTGTCCCGGAGCGCGGTAGTGTCATCTGTCCAGGGAGGGAGAGGCTGGCGGACCTACGCCATGAAATAGCGAGTGTCGACGCCTTGCCTGGGGTCACAAGGGAGGGTGATGGGAGCGGCTGGTGATCCCAGGGACATGTATGGGTGTGTACAACCCAGAGAACTGTTTCCCGACGCACTTGACAGAAATGTGGAGGACGTATCTGTGGTGGGATTCGACACTCGCCCGCCACCGGTGCACAGGTCGTCCACACGACCACCAAGCCGTGCCCAGTGTAGCCGCTGGTGAGCGGTGCTGTTGATGCGATGTTAGATGCACGGGGGTCTTTGCCAGGCGGCGGGGGGGCGGGGGCTGGCTGTCTGTCACACTGACGAGCCGCTCCCGATTCTCTCTTGTGTGTGTGAGGTCGTGATTTGCTGTGGTTGGGTCCAGCGATGCGTAGAGTGAGTGGTGGGTCGGTCGGTGGGTGGGGTGGCCGGGTGCCACTGTGTTGACACCGCTGGTTCCACAGTACCAGCGGTGTGGGACGGACCGAACCCGGGAGCGCCTGTGTGTGTCCTCCGCCCTCCGGACGTGAACACCTCATGCCGTATTGATGCCGTGGGTATAGATAGACTCGCCGGGTTAGTATCCATGATGTTCCTGGAACACTGGACATGACTCAACCACTATGTCGACTCCCCGCCCCTTACCTTATCATTAACTTAACTGGGGTGAAAACCCCTTAATTTTCACCCCCCCTCGGGGCCCTTTTCCCCCTCCTCGCCCCAGTTGCCTTCTTTCCACCCCGTCGCACGCTCATACCACCTCTCTCTTCCTCCTACTTACTCCCTCCTCACTCCTTCCTGTTGTGTTTACCTCACAGCCCTCACCACCTCCCTTCCTCCCACCCAGTCGTCCTCGCCTTCTGTGTATTGATTTAGCGTGAGACCCAAGCCATTCCCCTGAGACACCTCGTGACAGATGTAATTGTCTCGTGAATCCCGAATGCAGAGGCGATCACGCCATGGTGGACGGGTCTCGGTCCACTCTGCCCCCCGTCACACGCTGCAGCACGACGGGCGGGGAAATTCATGAGGTCATGACCCCGTACCCGTCCATGTGAACCAGCTTCCGTATGACCGACACCGTCATGTGTGGCTTCGAACTCCCCTGTGGTCCCGAAGCCGAGAGAGAGCACATCGAACTTCTGTGATCCGAATCTAGTCGTATTGAGACTGGGTCGAGCTCCTGCGAGCCGGGCCGGAACGTACGCGAGACCGCGGTTCGAACTTCCGTAATCCGAAACCTGATCATGTGAGACGTGGCTTCGAACCGCCGTAACCCGAACCTGATTATACAGGACCAGGGTTCGAGCTTCCGTAATCCGAGCCTGATCACATAAACAGGACGGCTTACCATCAGCTGGACACACCTGGCGCGAGGTAGTGCTGCCGATGCTGGACATGGCTGGGTTTACCTTGCCACTGGACATGGCTGGGTTTACCTTACCACTGGACATGGGTAGGTTTACATTACCACTGAAGATTCGTTTGGATCTTGAACTGATTATATAAATTTGCTTGTGTCCTGCATGTGTTCAGATACGCCTTTATGCCTTCCTGGCTGTTACTCCATATGATTTATGGTTTGGTTTCTTTCGATACTTTTGTAGTTTTGTTGATCTTTTAGATTTGTGTCGATCTTGTGGACTTGGGGCAAGAGAGAGGAACGTGGGAGCTGGGGGGTTGGGAGAGTGTTGGGGAGGAGGATGGGGAGATCGTTTGGGGAGGAGGTTTGAAAGTGTTGGGCAAGAGGGAGGGTAGTAAGAGGGCGGGGAGAGGTTGAGATAAGGCGATGGGGAGGGTATAAGGTATGAGGATGGGATAGAGTGTAGGATAAGTGGGTAGAGGGTATAAGGGTAAGGGAGACAGTAGGTTATGAGGATCGGGGAGAGTGCACGATGATTAGGTGGGGAGAGTATTGGGTATAAGGTTGGTTGAGAGTATATAGGGTGTGAGGATCAGTGAGAGTATAAGGTATAAGGAAGGGGGAGAGTATAAGGGTGTGGGGAGGCAAGCAGGAGCAGTAACCCGACCTGTCTGTCCACAGGCATAATACAGGTTTCCTCCCCTCCCCCATCACTGTCTGCCTCCCCTTCCTCCCCACCTTTACCACCACAGTATTGAACTCCCCTTCCTCCCCACATTTACACATCACATTATTGATCTCCCCTTCCTTCCCGCCACCACCACCACCACAATATTGATCTCCCCTTCCTTCCCGCCACCACCACCACCACAATATTGATCTCCCCCTCCTTCCCGCCACCACCACCAGCACCACCACAATATTGATCTCCCCTTCCTTCCCACCACCACCACCACCACAATATTGATCTCCCCTTCCTTCCCGCCACCACCACCACCACAATATTGATCTCCCCTTCCTTCCCACCATCACCACCGCCACCACAATATTGATCTCCCCTTCCTCCTCCCCACCACCACCACCAATAGAAACAGCCCGTTAGTGCTTCTACAAGAAGGCACCTGGAGAGTTGGTGTGTGTGTGTGTGTGTGTGTGTGTGTGTGTGTGTGTGTGTGTGTGTGTGTGTGAGTGAGAAGAGTGTGAGTGTGTGAGGGGAGGGAGTGAGAGTGTATGACGGGAGGGAGGGAGTGAATGTAGTGTGTGAGTGTGTAAGGAGAGTGTAAGTGTTTAAGTGGAGTGTCTGTGAGTGTGTGCGTGTGTAGAGGTGGGTGTGTGTGTGTGTGTGTGTGTGTGTGAGTATGGGTAGAGCCAGGCAGCAGCAGGAGCAGCAGCAGGAGCGCCATCCTCCTCCTGGCCAAGCAGGAGGCAGGCCAGCAGTGTGGCCACCACTCGCCAGACTCAATCAATACAGAAACACACGTTCAATTTTTCAGGGGCTACCTTTGATTCCCCCCCCACACACCCCCCTCAGTGGTCACGTGACTGAGGGAGGAGGAAGGGGGGGGGGGGAAATGGAAACGAGAGGGAAGGGGTAGTTAGATGTGTCGGGTCCGTCTGCCGTGATGGTGGAGATGGGCGCACTTGTCTGGGATTTGACGGGAAAATGAAGATCTCCAGATAAGAGTAAATTGAAAGAGGGGAGGCGGGGGGAGGCAGGCTTGAACTGGGGGGAGAGAGAGATCCCCCCCTCAGGCTGTATCCCCCCCATCTACGACGAGATGTTGCCAGGGAGTGGCGGCGCGTCGCGCTCACCGCCCGGCTCTGGCTGGCGTGGGTGGTGGTATGTGTGCATACCCCAGGCGTGACGAGGGGGAGGTAATGGTAGGTGTGATGGGGAGATCATATTGTGGGAGAGGAGGGAGAGAGGGAGGTGGAGTGGCTAGCAGGCCGGCACTAACACCAGGACTTGAGGGAGTGTGGTGGTGGGGAGAGAGGGGAGTGATGGGTGATGATTGTGGGAGGGAGGGTGGACTGATGGGTGTGATGGGGAGAGAGAGGAGTGATGGGTGATGATTGTGGGAGGGAGGGAGGACTGATGGGTGTGATGGGGAGAGGAGTGATGGGTGAGGATTGTGGGAGGGAGGGAGGACTGATGGGTGTGATGGGGAGAGAGAGGAGTGATGGGTGATGATTGTGGGAGGGAGGGAGGACTGATGGGTGTGATGGGGAGAGGAGTGATGGGTGAGGATTGTGGGAGGGAGGGAGGACTGATGGGTGTGATGGGGAGAGAGAGGAGTGATGGGTGATGATTGTGGGAGGGAGGGAGGACTGATGGGTGTGATGGGGAGAGAGAGGAGTGATGGGTGATGGTTGGGGGAGGGGAGAGAACTGGAAAAACTGGGGAGTTTCATGATGACGGGGGAGTGTGGGAGGTTAGTGATGGGGAGGGAAGGGGTATTGCAGGGATGGGGTACCGTGTACCACCGGTACAATGGGTCTACTATAAGTATGGTACCTTACCACGCACGGTGCAGGGGATGACTGTACCTCCTGTACCATGTGTACCTCATGTAACATGTGTACCTCCTGTACCATGTGTACGTATCTGCTGTACCATGTGTACCTCCTGTACTTTGGCTGATACAGCCATGCAGTAGATACAGCCTTGTAACTAATACAGCCATGCAGTAGATACAGCCTTGTAACTGATACAGTCATGCAGTAGATACAGCCTTGTAGCTAATACAGTCATGTGGCTGATTTAGGCGACAACCTTCTTAGAAAACTCTTAACATCTGACGAACTTTTAATATTTTTTATCATTCGACATCCATGGCTGTGTGTGTGTGTGTGTGTGTGTGTGAGGGGGAGGAGGAGTGGGGTGGGGTGAGTGTGTATGTCAATGAATTGGCTCGTCGAAGTTTGGCTGACTTACTGCAATTGTTTGCAGTTGTTTGCCTGTGTTGGTGGCCGCTGCTGCTGCAGTGTGTTTGCCAGATATCGATTGCCATCGTTGGTTTGGTCAGCGTCTGTGGAAGCAAATACGGGAGAAGACTTTCACCAGCCAATCACTGGAGTTTTATTGTTGACATCATGATGTGGCAACATCTTGCTAGCCAATCATAGCATAGTTATGGTGATGTAACGAGTGACGACATTAGTAGCCAATTGCTGCAGGTTTATGGTGACGCCATAACTACCAACATTTTGCTAGCCAATCATCGTAGTAGTATGGTGATGTAACGAGTGACAACATTAGTAGCCAATCACTGGAGTTTTATTGTTGACATCATGACGTGGCACATCTCGCTAGCCAATCATAGCAAAGTTATGGTGATGGAAACAAGTGACGACATCAGTAGCCAATCGCTGCAGGTTTATAGTGACGCCATGATTAGCAATATCTCGCTAGCCAATCATCGCAGTAATATAGTGATGTAACGAGTGACGATATTAGTAGCCAATCACTGGAGTTTTATTGTTGACATCATGACGTGGCACATCTCGCTAGCCAGTCATAGCAAAGTTATGGTGATGGAAACAAGTGACGACATCAGTAGCCAATCGCTGCAGGTTTATAGTGACGCCATGATTAGCAATATCTCGCTAGCCAATCATCGCAGTAATATAGTGATGTAACGAGTGACGATATTAGTAGCCAATCACTGGAGTTTTATTGTTGACATCATGACGTGGCAACATCTCGCTAGCCAATCATAGCAAAGTTATGGTGATGAAACGAGTGACGACATCAGTAGCCAATCGCTGCAGGTTTATGGTGACGCCATAATTAGCAACATCTTGCTAGCCAATCATCGCAGTAATATAGTTATGTAACGAGTGACGATATTAGTAGCCAATCACTGGAGTTTTATTGTTGACATCATGACGTGGCAACATCTCGCTAGCCAATCATAGCAAAGTTATGGTGATGTAACGAGTGACGACATCAGTAGCCAATCGCTGCAGGTTTATGGTGACGCCATAACTAGCAACATTTCGCTAGCCAATCATCGCAGTAATATAGTGATGTGACGATATTAGTAGCCAATCACTGGAGTTTTCTTGTTGACATGACGTGGCAACATCTCGCTAGCCAATCATAGCAAAGCTATGGTGATGTAACGAGTGACGACATCATTAGCCAATCGCTGCAGGTTATATGGTGACGCCATAACTAGCAAAATCTCGCTAGCCAATCATCGCAGTGATATGTTGATGTAATTAGTGACGATATTAGTAGCCAATCACTGGAGTTCTATTGTTGACATCATGACGTGGCAACATCTCGCTAGCCAATCATAGCAAAGTTATGATGATGTAACGAGTGACGACATCAGTAGCCAATCGCTGTAGGTTTATGATGATGCCATAACTAACAACATTTTGCTAGCCAATCATCGCAGTAATATAGTGATGTAACGAGTGACGATATTAGTAGCCAATCACTGGAGTTTTATTATTGACGTCATGACAAGGCAATATCGCTAGCTTATCATAGCAGTGTTATGGTGATGTAACGAGTGACGACATCAGTAGCCAATCGCTGCAGGTTATTGGTGACGTCATATCTAGCAACATCTCGTCAGCCAATCATCGCAGTAATATGGTGACGTAACAAGTGATGATTTTAGTAGCCAATCACTGCAGTTTTATTGTTGGCGTCATGACTTAGCAGCATCTCGCTAGCCAGTCATCGCAGTCTTATGGTGATGTAACGAGTGACGACATTAGTAGCCAATCATCGTAGTGTTATGGTGAAGTAACGAGTGACGACATTAGTAGCCAATTACTACAGTTTTATTGTTGACGTCATGATTTACCAAGATTTCGGTAGCCAGTCATCGCAGTGTTATGGTGATGTAACGAGTGACGACAGTAGTAGCCAATCATTGCAGTTTTGTTGTTGACGTTATAACAGCCAGTTATCGCAGTATTATGGTGATGTAACGAGTGACGACAATAATAGCCAATCACTGCAGTATTATTATCATCGTCATGACTTAGCATCATCTCGGTAGGCAGTCATCGTAGTGTTAAGGTGATGTAACAAGTGACATTAGTAGCCAATCGCTGCAGGTTTATGGTGACATCATAACCAGCAACAACTCTGGAGCCAATTTCTGCAGCGTTATAGTGACGCCGTAAAAGGCGCGAATGAGGACGGTGTGTTGATGACGTCAGTGCCAGCTCACTGTGAGGTAGTAGCCAATCCTCGCGCGCTTGCCTGGATCACAAGTCGTGACGTCACGGTCGCGTCTCGGGCTATCAGACGAAGGACAGAATGCTACGATACTGGCTGGTAGTTGTGACGTACGGACGACGGAGAGAGAGAGAGAGAGAGAGAGAGAGAGAGAGAGAGAGAGAGAGAGAGAGAGAGAGAGAGAGAGAGAGAAGAGAAGAGTTTAGGGGGATATATTGATCATTCGCCCTCAAGTTAGCAATATCCAGTTTGATGATAATGACAAGTGAGCCAGGCCTTCATAAGAGGCCAAGACAGTAGAACAACCAGAGGCCATAGCAATGGAACTACTACTCAAGTAACGTGTTACCCAACGACGTAAAGAAGTATCTTTAGAGTAACAGAGCAGCAGATGTATGTTACGTCACGACACAGTGGATGATGACGACACACACACACCACACACACACACACACACACACACACGAGCGTGTGTCCTGCTTGATGATGGTGATGGTGTCCAGGTCTTCATTTCATTGCGTCCTTCCTCGTCATTGTGAATGTCATCATCAGCCTCGTATCGTGTACCGCTCTGTCTGTCTGTCTGTCTGTCTCTCTGTCTGTCTCTCTGTCTATCTCTCTGTCTCTCTGTCTGTCTGTCTGTCTCTCTGTGTCTGTCTGTCTGTCTGTCTATCTATCTATCTATCTGTCTATCTATCTATCTGTGTGTGTGTGTCTGTCTGTCTGTCTGTCTCTGTCTATCTATCTATCTGTCTGTCTGTCTGTTTATCTATCTATTTGTTTGTCTGTCTGTTTGTATAGATGTTTGTGTTTGTGTAAGGTAATGCAGCAGTATAATAATGGACAGCATGATGCCGACACAGACAAACGTCTGTAGCGACGGTGGCAGACAGACAGACGGTGACAGACAGATAGATAGACAGCCAGACGACGGTGGCAGACAGACAGACAGACACACACACAGACAGGCAGGCCCTAGGAGCGGGTGGGAGGTACACAGACCTCCCCAGACACAGGCAGTTGGCCCCTCGCTCAGAATACATTACAGTTGGCAGCCCGGGTGTAAATAAAGTGGTCTTGCCTTCGCTAGTTGATTCAAGTTTAATTGATACCTTCTGTACGACGGTACGGGTCTTGTGCACGACGGTACGACCCCTGAGCGCGACGGTACAACCCTTGTGCACGACGGTACGGGTCTTGTGCGCGACGGTACGGATCTTGAGCACGACGGTACGGCCCTTGAACACGACGGTACTGCCCTTGAACACGACGGTACGGATCTTGAGCACGACGGTATGACCCTTGAGCACGACGGTACGGCCCTTGAACACGACTGTACTGCCCTTGAACACGACGGTACGGATCTTGAGCACGACGGTACGGATCTTGAACACGACTGTATTGCCCTTGAACACGACGGTACGGATCTTGAGCACGACGGTACGACCTTCGATCACAACAGTGTTGTAGTGGTTACTTTACTTTGAGTCAGCACGGGCCCCACGTGGGGTCGAATCCTGGGCGCGGCAGTTGGCCCACAGCTTAGCCCAGGTGTTCATCATCCCTTCTAGGATGGTCGATACATGGGTACTTGGCTTAGGCTGGGGTATGCGTAATCACACACACTCAGCCAGAGGACATAATACGAAAGTGAGCAGTAAACATAAAAAAAAGGCTGTAAAGACTCACTTGTGTTGCATAAGAGTGGCGGGTAAATGGAATGGCTGAGGACATGGTTAATGCAGATGGTACGCATAGATTGAAGAAATTGTGTGATCATAGAGAATGTTCAAGAGATGAGGTGCCCATGAGTATAGAACTCCCTTCCCCCGTACTGTTCAAATAGATAAACACACACACACCCACACACACACACACACACACACACGCGCGCGCGCGCGCGCGTATGACTGACACGTTTTAAAAGTGTTCTGACAGTGGGAGAAACTACAGTCCAAAGCAGCAGTGAAATCAGAACATGGAGAAGGATTTGGAGAACATATGAATATCTAGAAAAGACATGAACAGAATACTCAAGGTTCTTAACCCATGTAAGCCTCTGGAACTAATGACATTTCAGCATAGGTTCTGAAGACGTGTGCTGCAAGTACGGTAGACGAACCACTGGAGATATTGTCCAGTATGTTGGTGGGGAAATGTAAAGTGGAGAAGGGTGAACGTCGTGCCCGTCTTTAAGAAAGGAGGCAGGGAGGATGGGCTGAACTACAGACCCTTGACGTGCGTGGTTTCTAGATTTAGTATTGGAAATAGTAATAGAAAATGTAAAGGGATGACCCACCTTGTGAAGGAGATACCACCCAAGTGAGACACAACATGGTTTCAGGGAGAGATCTTGTGTGATGATCCTCTTAGATTTCCACGAGAGAGTGAGCTCTGTCCTAGACAAAACAGAAACCTAGGGGGATTGTCTGTACCTTGTCCACCAAAAAGCATTTCACACTGTACCATACAGCAGCTGGATAGGCAGGGATATGGCGGAAACTACTTCGTTAGATGAAAGATGATCTTAATGGCTGCAAAGAAAGGACTCACGTCATGGAAACCTGCTCAAGATGGGTTGGGGTCACCAGGGTTCTTATTTAGCACCATTGATCTTCTTGATCTCTGTCAACGACTTGCAGGAAGGATTGGACTCCAGCTTAAATCGCATGTTTGCGGATGATGCCAAGGTTATGACGGAGGTAAGAAAGCGAGAAGGATTGCATCAGCTTAACAGGGGGATCCTGGGAAAGCTCCAAAGACAGCCAGATTGATGGTCGATGAAAACGGGATGCAGAGAGATCATTATCTAGCAAGACATGAGCTATAGGTATCCCTGTGTGTGTGTGAGAGAGAGAGGGACATGGGAATCGACCATGTCCCTAATCTGTTGCCAGAGTCCCACCTTAGGGGAGAGGTGAGAGAGACAGACTGTCTGGTGGCTCATAGCAGAACACCATTGAGGTACATGGATGAGGGAGGAAGTGTTCAGCGAGCTCTCCACATCCTACATGAACCCAGAACTAGATTATGTTTCTCAGGTTTGGTCACCACACTTATAAGAAGCACAAAGACTTGATAAAGATGGTTCATAAGAATAGATGGTATCAGAATTATGAAGGTTGAATTACAAAGGAAGAGATTGAAGGACTCAAATTTGTCCACAATTGAAGGGAAGAGCTTACAAAGGAATGAGGAGCTCAAACAGCAACAGATAAATTGGACTCCGTCGAGGTTGTATATGACCTGATCAGAATCTTGAAGCGTTTATACCAGTTTGATGAAGTCAGTAGTGGCCAGTACTGTGAAAGACAAGGGATCGACTAACTAGAAGCCAGAACATGAAGTAAGGGAAGAATCAATTTTGAAAACATTGGAACGAAGTATTTTTGGATAAAGGAATTTTGTACACTATTTGTTTCCCTCCTCCGTGTGGAGGTGTCAAGAAAAGACGAGCATTGGCCTCATTTGCATACATTCAGTCTTGTACTACTGTCACGTGTAGTGAACGAAGATCAGTGTCTGATGTCCTCAGCCAGGCTCACACATGATGACTCTATGATTTACCTTGACTGCTTCATATACCCTGGTTCAGGCAGTTATTGGCACGTCGTCCCCCATATAGCACAACGTTCCAATGCTATCTGTCCCGTGCGCCTTATCGCTCTGAATGTTTAGGTCCTGATAGCCCCAAAAGCTTCCTTTTATTCCCTCCTTCATCCTCCTCCTTGATCTTCCTCTTCTCCCTCGCTACCTCCACTTTCGACACGTAGTTCCTCTTTGTCTGTCTCTCTTCACTCATCCCACACCATTTCAGGACACCTTGATCGGTCCTTTTAGCCCCACTGTGCTCACCACCACACCAATTCCTTTCATTGATTTCCTACCAGACCAGCATGCCTCACACCACTGATCATTCTCAGGCATTTCATCCCCTACAGATCCACGCTCATCCTTTCTTTTTCATTCATGGCCCATGACTGGGATCCATTCAGCTTTGTCAGGACTACCTGGAACCTCAAGACATATACTCACCTTTGCCATCACAGATGCTGTCTTTCTTGTCAAACGTACCATAACGTTCCGTGGACTTCAACCCACTCTCTCCCTGACTCACTTCATCCTCCCGTCGCCAGCAACGTAAAACACTCCACTTCCTCTACGTCCTCCTGTCCACTTAACCTCACACTCGAACCGTTCTGTCTTATCCTCCTCCTCCTCCTTCAGCTCATTACCTTACATTTGTCCGCATGAACTCAATCCTCTCCCCTCACACAGTCTCCAGGTCTACGTCACCAGTCGGAGGAGTTTCATCCCTGAGTCGTCTGCAGACACCACGTCACCTGCGAGCAGCAATTGATTCATCTCCCGTGTTCCTCCCTCGCCAGCACACGGTAGACCCGCTCCTTGGCGCTAGAACCTTACCGTCCCTCATCACCCCGTGCATAAGCCGATTACACGGCCTTTGTGGCATCGTACACCCTTAATGCAGACCCTCACCCCCCTACGTCGACAACCACTCACCCTCCTCACTTCGTCTTACTCTCCCTGTCAAGGTTCCTCAGTTTAGTCTCTATAGCCTTGACGCCGTCTATAAGGCATTTCTGTCGACCGTGTCATGTGCTTTCTTTAGAGATCAATAAATGCCACATACAAGTCACTCTCCTTCCTCAGGCATCCCCCACATACCGTCAGAACGGAGACTAGGTCTGCACACACACACACACACACACACACACACACACACACCTATTTTGAAACCGCATTGCTCCTCCCCAGTCAGCTGTTCCGTGCGTGACTTCACTGACTCACTCCTCCCTCCTCCATACAACAGACATAACACGAACGATCATTTTTGTCTCCCTTGCCTTTATACAAGGACGCTATTCTTTTTACTCCTCTTGTCCTCGGGCACATCACGTGCCCCACACACACGTCAGACATCTGGACTAACCAGTCAGCAATATTTTCACCTTCACTTTATAAACTCGCCTGCTGTCCCATCCACTCCCAATACTTTACCACGTTTCATTGTTTTCAAGGCTCTCACCGCACACTATCTTTCCACCATCCCATTCGATCATGTCTCTCACTCCCACATCCCACCTTGTCCAAAACATGTCACATCTAATTTCCCCCTCTCCTAACACATTCATCAGACCTTCAAAATACTCAGTCACATTCATCAGTCCTTCAAAATACTCAGTTCCATTTTCGTTTTCGCCTCTATGTTGGTTGCTACTTTCTCATCTTCTCTCCTTATTCACCTAGGTCCTGTATGTTTCCTTACTGTCTCTCCCCATCTCTCACTTCCCTTCTTTTTCTGCTCATGTTCCTTTATCTTCACTTCCCTTTGCTTTCTCTTGTACTCCTTCAAACATATGCACTTGTTTCCTCCAGATGGCAGTCGTACAATTACCGTATATGTTTCATTAGAAATGTGGCGTCCTTATTCCACCATCCGCTGTCTTTTCTCATCACTCCACATCCCACCATGCGCATGCCACGTTCTCCACCAACACACTCAAGCACAGCTTCCCTAAAATACTTCCCTTCCCACTTCCTAGGTTCATTTCCTCTCACAGTGTAACGTTCTTCTTTCAGTCGCTTCTCATATATCGCCGTGAGGACAATATTGGAAGATCACCCCCTTTTAATTTTTCTTTAGCCATGCTGCAAAATATTCCAAGCACACCCACCTTCGCTACTTCCCTCGTACGTAAGATTCTCTCTCTCTCTCTCTCTCTCTCTCTCTCTCTCTCTCTCTCTCTCTCTCTCTCTCTCTCTCTCTCTCTCTCTCTCTCTCTCTCTCTCTCTCTCTCGCCGTAAACCGACAACCAGTCATCACCTCTCTGGCCGGCCGACACCCGCCGGCGGTGTGACGGTGTAGTTTACTGTGACGATGAGTTGGCGTGAGCTCTGCATGGCTGGCTCTCCTGTCGTCTGCACGCGACCCCGTGACGTCACACGTGCGGGCTGGCTGGCTATGCATCAAGGTGGGGGTAAAGTGGCTCCATTGTGAATAGTACTCAAGGTCCGTTATCCCGTCACGCATGAGCCGCCGTGGCCTTCTGGTCGACTGGCTGCCACAATCGGAGACCCGCTCATTGATCACTCCTCTCCTCTCTCCTTCTCTCATCTTAATGTCACAGGAAATTGAATTTGTATCGGCATCGGCGGCGTCCCAAGTGGTCGAGCGCGGTGTATCCCAGGTATATGATGGCTTGAGAGCCAGTACGGTGATGGTCTCTGATGAGGAGGAGGAGGAAGGAGGTGGTGGTCTCTGGTAAGTGGCCCGGCTGGTGGCTGGCTGCTCTTGTGTGTGTGTGTGTGTGTGTGTGTGTGTGTGTGTGTGTGTGTCGTGACGGGAATCAAATTAAGACGGGCCGCTCATCTGACGGTGACATCAAACACGACTGTCTCTTTGTGCCGTCCGTCCGTCCGTCTGTCTGTCCCCCCCCTCCCTCCTCCACCCCCCACCCAACCCTCACCATGACAAACCACTTTTTTTTCTTTTTAAACCCCCCTCCCTCCCCCTCTCCCCCGCAAGCTCCCCTCTTATCCTTTCCTACCCCTCGCTTCTCTCCCCCGCTGTACCCACTCCCCTCACACACACACACACACACACACACACACACACACACACACACACACTTGCTTCCCTACCTTAGGTCCCCCCTTATCCAACCCCCAGACCTCCTCTCCCCTCCACCACCACACAGTCTGAGCTGCTAAATGCACAAAGCCAAAGGAGGCAGAGCGGGAATCAGGCACTGAGGACGTGTTATGGGATGTCCCTGGGGTGGGAAGGTGGATCAGTGCTGAAGGGGAGAGGGAGGATGTTGTGGAGGGTTGGGATGGGAGAGTGAAGGGGAAGGTGAGTGGGAGGGTGGAGGGTGGGGGGGGTTAAGACGCGGTAAGTGGCGCGGGATGAAGGCGAGGACCTGGGACGTAAAAGTCTTGGGTAACTGTGGTCGTTGGCAGGCGGTAATGATACACACCTTCATCTGTTATCAGGTGGGATTTGTAAGATGAGAGGTGGGTGGGGGAGGAAGGGGCGTGCGTGGTGATGGGGAGCGGTGGTGGTGAGGAAGGGGCGTGCGTGGTGGTGAGGAAGGGGCGTGCGTAGTGGTGAGGAAGGGGCGTGCGGGGTGGTGGTGGGGAGCGGTGGTGGTGAGGAGGATGGGGCGGATGGGACGTGGTACCACGGTGGGTGGTGGAGACGTAGTGGTGGGCGTGAGGGTTGGGCGAAGGAGGCAGGGTGGTATAGGTGGAGGGAGGGTGGCGGAGGACCTCGGACGAACTACCTCACACCACCACCGCCATCATAGGTCTCCTGAAATATTTTGGGGTAGATTGATATAATAGCGAGGTTAGGTGAGGCTAGGTTAGGTTAGGAGAGGTTTGGTTAGGTTAGGTTAGGAAAGGGTTGGTAAAGTGAGGTGAGGTGAGGTTAGGTGAGGTTCACTCTCATGAGAGTGAGGTATATTGTTACCGGGGTGTGCGCATGTTTGTCCGTGCGTGCGTGCGTCGTGCGTCCATATGGTGCACAGGTCTGTTTGGAAGGCTTTCGTCAGCGAATATTAATAATTCTGAAAGGAGATCCATTTGCACTACTTTATGTTCTCGGTATATGAATAGGGAAGCTGTGTAGTTTGTGTTACATGTTTGAGTTGTAAATTTAAGTTTGCGACTTTGAGAATGTTTTATTTTATATGAAGGCACGGGGAAATGAAACACGGGAAGTTCCCAAGTGCAGTTTCGTGTAATAATCACATCGTCCGGGGAGATACAAGAAAGAAATATAGCAGTCAGTTGATATACAACAGAGAAACGTAGCTAGGACGCCATTTGGTAAACAAGTGACCGTTAGAATACCGACCGGCCACCAAGAGAGAATGAACAGCTGGGGTGACTGCAGACTGACCGCCGCGATCAGGATTCGAACCCATGCGGTGCGTGAATGCGTTAAGTGTAAGCAACGCCGACTACTACACCAGGAAGGTGTGATCCCGTAGATTTCACACTGGCAATGAGTTAGTTCTCCGCTGTGGTAGATATTCTGTAGCTTCGGCTGATGATACCACATAGTGACTTGGGCGTAATGACTTAGGTTTAGCCTCTGACCTAGGGGTAATGACTTAGGTTTAGCCTATGACTTAGGGGTAATGACTTAGGTTTAGCCTCTGACCTAGGGGTAATGACTTAGGTTTAGCCTCTGACCTAGGGGTAATGACTTAGGTTTAGCCTCTGACTTAGAGGTAATGACTTAGGTTTAGCCTATGACTTAGGGGTAATGACTTAGGTTTAGCCTATGACTTAGGGGTAATGACTTAGGTTTAGCCTATGACTTAGGGGTAATGACTTAGGTTTAGCCTATGACTTAGGGGTAATGACTTAGGTTTAGCCTATGACTTAGGGGTAATGACTTAGGTTTAGCCTATGACTTAGGGGTAATGACTTAGGTTTAGCCTATGACTTAGGGGTAATGACTTAGGTTTAGCCTATGACTTAGGGGTAATGACTTAGGTTTAGCCTATGACTTAGGGGTAATGACTTAGGTTTAGCCTATGACTTAGGGGTAATGACTTAGGTTTAGCCTATGACTTAGGGGTAATGACTTAGGTTTAGCCTATGACTTAGGGGTAATGACTTAGGTTTAGCCTATGACTTAGGGGTAATGACTTAGGTTTAGCCTATGACTTAGGGGTAATGACTTAGGTTTAGCCTATGACTTAGGGGTAATGACTTAGGTTTAGCCTATGACTTAGGGGTAATGACTTAGGTTTAGCCTATGACTTAGGGGTAATGACTTAGGTTTAGCCTATGACTTAGGGGTAATGACTTAGGTTTAGCCTATGACTTAGGGGTAATGACTTAGGTTTAGCCTATGACTTAGGGGTAATGACTTAGGTTTAGCCTATGACTTAGGGGTAATGACTTAGGTTTAGCCTATGACTTAGGGGTAATGACTTAGGTTTAGCCTATGACTTAGGGGTAATGACTTAGGTTTAGCCTATGACTTAGGGGTAATGACTTAGGTTTAGCCTATGACTTAGGGGTAATGACTTAGGTTTAGCCTATGACTTAGGGGTAATGACTTAGGTTTAGCCTATGACTTAGGGGTAATGACTTAGGTTTAGCCTATGACTTAGGGGTAATGACTTAGGTTTAGCCTATGACTTAGGGGTAATGACTTAGGTTTAGCCTATGACTTAGGGGTAATGACTTAGGTTTAGCCTATGACTTAGGGGTAATGACTTAGGTTTAGCCTATGACTTAGGGGTAATGACTTAGGTTTAGCCTATGACTTAGGGGTAATGACTTAGGTTTAGCCTATGACTTAGGGGTAATGACTTAGGTTTAGCCTATGACTTAGGGGTAATGACTTAGGTTTAGCCTATGACTTAGGGGTAATGACTTAGGTTTAGCCTATGACTTAGGGGTAATGACTTAGGTTTAGCCTATGACTTAGGGGTAATGACTTAGGTTTAGCCTATGACTTAGGGGTAATGACTTAGGTTTAGCCTATGACTTAGGGGTAATGACTTAGGTTTAGCCTATGACTTAGGGGTAATGACTTAGGTTTAGCCTATGACTTAGGGGTAATGACTTAGGTTTAGCCTATGACTTAGGGGTAATGACTTAGGTTTAGCCTATGACTTAGGGGTAATGACTTAGGTTTAGCCTATGACTTAGGGGTAATGACTTAGGTTTAGCCTATGACTTAGGGGTAATGACTTAGGTTTAGCCTATGACTTAGGGGTAATGACTTAGGTTTAGCCTATGACTTAGGGGTAATGACTTAGGTTTAGCCTATGACTTAGGGGTAATGACTTAGGTTTAGCCTATGACTTAGGGGTAATGACTTAGGTTTAGCCTATGACTTAGGGGTAATGACTTAGGTTTAGCCTATGACTTAGGGGTAATGACTTAGGTTTAGCCTATGACTTAGGGGTAATGACTTAGGTTTAGCCTATGACTTAGGGGTAATGACTTAGGTTTAGCCTATGACTTAGGGGTAATGACTTAGGTTTAGCCTATGACTTAGGGGTAATGACTTAGGTTTAGCCTATGACTTAGGGGTAATGACTTAGGTTTAGCCTATGACTTAGGGGTAATGACTTAGGTTTAGCCTATGACTTAGGGGTAATGACTTAGGTTTAGCCTCTGACCTAGGGGTAATGACTTAGGTTTAGCCTCTGACCTAGGGGTAATGACTTAGGTTTAGCCTCTGACTTAGAGGTAATGACTTAGTTTTAGCCTATGACTTAGGGGTAATGACTTAGGTTTAGCCTAGCGGTCGATCATACTGCTCACTAACGTGACCAGGTCTAGGTTGAGCAAGGTTTGATTATCTTGAGTTGGCTTAGATTGAAAGTAGTTTAGATTAAGGCTGGTCAGTTTGGATTTTTGATTGATTTTGGTTGGGTTGAATTACGAGATTGTTTTCGGTTATCTTTGAGTTACTGTGGATTACAGTTAAGATTATATTGATGGTCAAGTTGAATTTACGTGAAACTGAGTTGGTAGGATGGGGGTCTTATGAACGTTCGGTTAGGCTAAGTTGGGTTGATGGGCCTAGGTTTTGCAAGGCCATATATTCATGGTAAAGATAACGATGAAAGTGAAATTGAAAGTGATGTATTATTTTGCCTTACTAAATAATGAGGCTTTTGAGATAAGACTTGAGTCTTTTGAGTATAGAATTAATCTTGGAAAAACATCTCATATCACACATGAACGTGACACATTAAGTGACAAGACACGAAAATACAGCTTGACTCCTCTGTATCAAGTCCCAGGTAAGATCATTCATCAAATATCCATAAGGTGGGATGAGGCTGGGGTTGAGTCAGGACGCTTGATGACAGGAGTGACGATGTGTATATGGTGAGCGCCGCCGGGGGTGACAGAGATGTTGACGCGCGACATTTACACCACCGGGTGAGGGAAAGGTTAGGTACGTTAGGTAGGCACCTGCGATGACTGGGAGTAGTACTGAACACCCCCCACACCATAGATGACAAGTTGAAGCCACTGTTATGCTATCCTTTCTACTCTCCCTTCCTCCTCTGTCGTTGTTTTCGTCTCCTCTACACCGCCATCACTTTCCTTCCGACCCTCTCGATGTAGACCCCATCCCGATGCCACCAGTCATCCGACTCCCTCTTCCTCTTCCTCCCCTTCTTCTTCTTCAGACCCCCTTCGCGCCTCCAGACTCTTGTCAGACTCTCCCTGTCCCCCCAGGGCCTCCTTCCCTCACTCCAGGCGTTTGGGTGGTGGTGTCAGACGGAGGCAGTCTTTGGCTGCTGCTGTATGGCCGCGTCACACTGTCCGGTGGTGGTGGTGTCAAGTGCACGGGGGTCGGGAGGAGGAAGCGCGGGAATTGGTTGAGCCGTTTTCTTTCCTCTGTACATGATTTCCTCTCTCATTCCTCTACCTCGAATTACCTTTCCAAAGCTGGTGTTCATTTCTGCTGTTCAGTCTTACGATGCACACGTAAATATCTCAGTCGTTTCGTAGATAGTTCATTAATTCCCCCTAGAGTTATCACAATCATCCACGTTGGCTGTAAACCGAAGTGAAAGTTGACATGGAAAAATGCGCGAGTGGCAGATGTTGGGGTTCGACCATCTCTCCTGGCCGTTGGTGTGGGCGGCAGGCAGTTAGTTAGTCAGCTGGACGGGCGGGTAATTCGTGGCGGAGGCGCGGGTTCCCCGTGGTCACTCCCGACCCGGATCCAATCGCACTTAACGGCTCCCTGGAGACAAGTGACCATCGGACCTCTCAAGAAAAAAATAAAGTCTACAACTCTAGTGAGATCCTCCTCACTCCTGGCACGTTTGGTTCACCCAGTTATATAAGAAACTTATAGGATAAATAATAACGGGGAGGTAAATATTAGATTTCTCATTTAGCGGATGAAATGGGGAAATTCATATTTTCAGGGGCTATAAGGGGGCGTGGGAGGAGGAGATCCACGCTGGACACTCCGTCTGACTGGGTAATAATGGACCAATCACAGGATTGATGTGCATGACGTCACCTGTGGGCCTGGCTGCCAGAGGAACAAAGTTTGTGTTGGGGGAATATGCCTGCCAACGAAGTACCCTACGACACGTTGCCGCCACGAGGCAGGGCCAACACGTAGCGCTCACAACTGACAGACGTTAAGTCAATATTTCATCGGTTCATTTATAGCTAATATTCCGAGAGGTTCGTTGGTTATTGGGCAGTGAATGGCAGGCCTTGGTGGAGCAGCAGATGAAGACAGCCCTGCCTGCCCGACCGTCACTCACATGCCGTACAGATACAGCCAGCGCTCCACACCCTCTCTTCCTTCCGCCGGGGGAGAGGACATCAGTCCATTCTAGCAGCATATAGTGCTGATGTGTCTGTTTGTCAAAGTATTTTTAGGTATATCGTACATGTTATGTTTTTCGGATGGTAAGACATCATAGGTTAAAGATTCATATTCAACTGGGTTAAAACGTCTATATGTGACACCCCGCCAGTCAAAAACGAAAGTATATTGAGTTGAAAGACAGTGTGAGCCATTCATTATTAATGCTCTATCGATGTTCTGGTAAGAACTCACGAAACTTGAACATATATTGTCTGTAATGATGTGCCTTGCTTGGAGAAGTGATTGATCAGACTTTCAAGTTATCGAGTAATGCACGCTAACAACCGGGAGTTTTGGTATGGGTGTGTTATTATTGTACTACACGAGGAGGTAAGGTAGCCTGACCTTTATGTAGGTGGCAGCACCAGGCATGTGGGTATGCGGCAGGCCACACCCGGTCACTGAGGGTTTCGTTCGCTCGCCATTTGGAGCCATCGAGGATTTTTTGTTTTAACTCCTTGAGCACGAGGGTAGGACCCTCTGGTAATATTGGCCAGGTCATCATACTCAAGGGTCGTGCCCGCGTGGTTAAGGGCCGTATCGTCGTACTCAAAGGTTAATTGGTCTCCCTCCGTCGCACACGAGTGTACAACTCCTTCCCCGCACTGTATACATAAGTAATTACACACACGCACACATACTTCCTCTATCCTATGGCCATATATAGTGGCCAGGGTTCGTACACCACACGACGACTGAGTTCTGCCTTGCCTCTGCGTTAGTGAGGTCAATCCGGCTCCCGCGAGCGAAGGATATACAGACGAAGTAGCTAGGAAGACATGTCTGTTGGAGAGATTATCTCTGTATATCTTCTTTGATAGTATTTTTCATTATGGTTAACATGTGGTTTTCTGCGGAGACGAAATTGGATTTATGACTCGGAACGAACCGAAACGTATCGAACCTTCTAACGAACCTGCAGTGGAGTGAGCGCCTGGCCCGCCCTCTCGGGATGCAAATAACAGCGAGGGAGAGGAGCATCTTGAGCACGTCCGGCTCCTGTGTGAGTGGTAACACCCGGCCCTCACCGCTCACCCTGACCCCTCACACTCCAGCAAATCTTTTTTTAACTCACCAGTGAATGTTTTCTTTTTTTTTTTTTTTCCCGCCAACCCCTTTGTGGCGCGCGCCGTGTTGGGGCGGCGGGACAATGGCGGGAGCTCTGCGCTGTTGTCAGGAGGGAGCTTGCCGACCGTTGTACTCCCGCTGCCCCGGGAATGTGATACCATTTGAATATTTTGTGTTATTGATTCCATAGTCAATATCCCTCGCCCCTCCCCCCCTCTTGTAACTTCCTCTCTCCATAACACTTGGCCTCTTGAGCGGCGGGATGGACCGCCTCTTCTGTGTTGGAGGTGGGGGGAGTCAAAACACCTGTGGGTGATCCCAGGCCGCGCTAGACAAAGGTGGAAGCAAGTTCGGTCGGGGAACGTGTCCCTCCTCCCGCCAGCCCCGTCATACCGATCGACCAATCGACGCCCATGGGTACGTTGGATCAGGGTACTAACACTAATTCATCTTGTTAATTGTATGAATAAACAGTAATTGGAGTTATGATACAAGTAGGTCTTCAAAAGTCCAGTAATCGTACAGTTTTGACGGTGTATTTTAAACCCGGGATTGTAATGAGAGAAGCAAAACCATGCCACTAGAAAATTGATAATAATAACACCTTATGTCTATGTCAGTAGAAAAGAAAATGAAACAGCAGCTATTTAGGGCAGGACAGTCACCATCTGGAGTACGATAACAACTTGTTTAGTACGATAGTTCCTCCACACCTTCCCTCCTTGGTTGATGATGCACTTCGTTGCACTTTCATGTAATTTTGAAAAAAAAAGAAAATATGTCCACATATTGCCACCGAAAACGGGATTATTGTCCACAAAACAATGGAAGTTGTACCGGGAACATTTTTATCACCGACATTTATGAATTGGATATGTAAAACCGATGTGATGTATTGACATTTACGGATTTCGTTTAAATTTTGAATCGGATTAAACTACTGAATAGTTAAGAGATGAGACCAGGTGCGTCATTGCAGTGTTACCATACGTGATAGAGTAATTCATGGGATACTGGTGGAAATTACAATTTGATTCTACAGGATGAAATGATTTTTTGAAATATTTAACAATGATTCACTTGGAAGCGAATAATTCTGAAACAAATTATCATGATTTATTCTAAACGTATTGTTAGTTCAAGGCTTTTGTTAGAGGATTTAATTGCCCCCGAACAACAGTTTATCGATCCTAGAACATTGTTTGGCGTCAGAAATATGACCAGTACTGAGGTATATCGGTTAGCGTTGCTGACCATGACGAATTCACGGGCCGGCTAGGGTCGAGCGCATAGGATCGAACCCTGGTTGAGGCATCGGTCCACAGTCAACCCAGCTCTTCATCCTCCCATAGGGACTGGTCGATAGAATGGGTACCTGGCTGAGGATAAGTATGTGGACTCCAGGATGGAAGTCACCACGAGAAACACGACTTATACCGAGGTTTGAAAGCAAGTTTAATTTCCGAACAAATTGATGACAAATGCAGGATATTTTTCAGATAAAAAAAGAGTCTCAGAACTGGAATATAATATATGTAAATGCTTTTGTACTTCAAAAAATAATGTATCATATAATGCATCATGAGGCGGACATATAGCCAATGATTGTGAGGCAAATGATCATTAGATATTATATGATAATCTCGAAGTTTACTTGTGAAAGAAGAAGGCGGACACCATGGAATTATCCAAGAGCTGTTTGAGGATGATGAGGTATGAGGAGCCATGGTAGTTATCATGAGGAACTATTGGTAATTGAATCAATTAGGAAATGGATAAAACAAAATTCCAATCTGGGGTAATTAGTAAAGAAGGGGAACTGGATTGTTAAGGCAGGAGGTCAAAGAGTTTAAGGGAGTTGGTAGATACTGGATTTTTTTTTTTTTTTTTTTTGGTATTAACACAGATAGTATTGGGGTTTGAGAATATTTTATATGAACCACTTCCTCATGATGGTCATGTAAGGGTTAGGTTGGATGGTTCTGTTGAAGATATTCTCGCTAGGCTTGGCTGTTCAAGAGAAATCGAGAAGAGATAGTATTGTAGGGGAGGGACTGAGAACGAATTAGGTCGATTTCTAAAGACGACTTGGGAGAGTTGTGAATATCAGAGATGATGTGTGTTGTGTGTGTTGTAGGTTTGCCTCAGTGTTGTGAAGATGTATGGATCGTGGAGAGAGCATCACACGCGGGTGTTAGAAGCAGCGCGACACGGCCCGATGCACATGGAGTGCCCAGGAGGGGAGAGACGCGAACGATTCTGAATAAGTAAAGTGATTAAGGAAGGGATGCAAATCTGAAGTGGAGAGGACGAGAGAATATATGTGGAAACATATGTATATATATATATATATATATATATATATATATATATATATATATATTTTTTTTTTTTTTTTTTTCAAACTATTCGCCATTTCCCGCATTAGCGAGGTAGCGTTAAGAACAGAGAACTGGGCCTTTGAGGGAATATCCTCACCTGGCCCCCTTCTCTGTTCCTTCTTTTGGAAAAAAAAAAAAATATATATATATATATATATATATATATATATATATATAGAGAGAGAGAGAGAGAGAGAGAGAGAGAGAGAGAGAGAGAGAGAGAGAGAGAGGGTACTGGGAAGGGATTATGGGGAACATTGGATAAAGGTATAGAATAAATGACATTTGAAATTCATTGCGTAAGATTGTAGAGTTTATAGGAAATTCGAATATTCTCGAAGCATTGGTGTTGCTGGGAGAGTTTTACACGCTTGTTGCCCCCCGTCTCCTATCCTTATATACGCACCATGTCTTTTCTCGCGCGTGTGCGCGCGCGCACACACACACACACACACACACACACACACACACACACACACACACACACACACACACGTCTAAGCCAGGTACCCATTTATCGACGAACCCCGAGGGTAGGATGAACAGCTGGGATTAGCTCTGGGTCAACCTGGCGCTCCGATGATTGGAACCTGTGCGAGTTCGACCCTTATCCGACCCGTGCTGACGCATGGTCATTGTTGAAGTGGGCGGGGCACTTGAAATTTAGCTCACTCACTTCCTCTTGTTATAAAATTAAACACACAAACTTAGTGCACTCTCTTCCTGTTGTTATAAAGAGCTAATTAAGCACACAGACTCCTTGAATCATCAGATATTCCTAGTGATGCCAACGAGGAATCACACAGGTTCGGTCACAAGTAATCAGTAATCATCAGTGGTCATCACTATATATATATATAGTCTTGGTCATCGCATACCAGGTGCGTACCCCCGTCCGAGCGTGGGGTCACGTGACCACGCCGCACAGTATCAGCTGACGACAGGGAAGCCTGGCAAAGTTCCCGCCACGCTAAGGCGATTAATGTTTTAACCCCGCTGATGATCCTGGCGCAGGAAAATGAGGCCCCTCAGATGATTACTTTCAAAAGTCATATCACATTTCACAATTCTCTTTGTAGATAACTTGTTATCATTCCATCTTGTGTGTGTTAAGTATTTATAAATATATATATATAGCAGTGTATGGCAATGATTGTTTATGCATTTCTCACAAGTCACTGAAAAAAAAAATGAATATCTCTTTCGGTTGCAGAATTAATCCTGTTGAAATTCTGATGTGCATAATGGGTTGTCGTCTCCCCGTAACTCCCCACTTCCAGTCCGGCCCATTACAGTAAATCTGAGCCGGAATTATATCCTGGCGACCGTTGCTGCCAAGGGGGAGGTAGGGATGTTGTTGTGGCAAGCGGATCAAGCACGTTTTCTATGTGCCCGGGAAGGCAGGCGGCTATGAGCGAGAGGCAGGAGGTTATGAGTGAGAGGCAGGAGGTTGTGAGTGAGAGGCAGGAGGTTATGAGCGAGAGGCAGGAGGTTATGAGCGAGAGGCAGGAGGTTATGAGCGAGAGGCAGGAGGCTATGAGCGAGAGGCAGGAGGTTTTAACACTTATTATTTCATGTCCGGATGATGTGAGCAGAGGTGGAAGCGCTTACTGAAGGCTGTGTATGTCGTGACTGTGTATGTCATTCAAATTGATACGATCTACCAGACTTTTAAATTTTAAGGTTAGGGAAACTTCTAAAGAAAGTGGGTGGACGTTCTCTCTCTCTCTCTCTCTCTCTCTCTCTCTCTCTCTCTCTCTCTCTCTCTCTCTCTCTCTCTCTCTCTCTCTCCCTCCCTCTCTCTCTCTCTCTCTCTCTCTCTCTCTCTCTCTCTCTCTCTCTCTCTCTCTCTCTCTCTCTCTCTCTCTCTCTCTCTCTCTCTCAAAAGTATAAGTTCCCCATACACTCTCATCACGTGTACCGTGGCGTGAAGGGGTTGGGGTGTGGGTGGGATGGGTTAGGAGCAGAGAGGGATGGTTTAAAACAAATGAACTGGCGCAATTCGCGTGATGAGAGCGCCACACATAAGTAGAGGTCACCGGTCATTAAGGTGGAGATTAATGGAAAGAATAACTTGAGATTTGTTCTGTACCGCGGAGGGAGTAATGTCCACCATCGCCTCGTGTTTATTCCTCTTTTTATGACGGAGTTTAACGACGCTGTGATTACGCCTGGAATTGTCGACCATGCGTCTGTACGCCTGTCTGTCTGTGTGTGTGTCTCTCCGTAATTCCACCAGTTTTTTCCTGTCTTTCCGGTTGTCTGTCTCTATTTACATGTCCGTCCGTGGCTTTCTGTCATATTGTGCATTATCTTGTCTGGGTTTAACCTGTGTCTGTCAGTTTCTCTGTGTATGTGTGGCGCTAGTCTGGCTGGCTGACGGGGGTCTGTGTGCATGTCTCTCTCGTCTCGTTTTCTTTTTCTGTTGTAACGTTTCTCAAAAAATGTGACATTGTTTCCTGTTGCGTCTCTCTCTCTCTCTCTCTCTCTCTCTCTCTCTCTCTCTCTCTCTCTCTCTCTCTCTCTCTCTCTCTCTCTCTCCTTCTCTCTCTCTCTCTCTCTCTCTCTCTCTCTCTCTCTCTCTCTCTCTCTCTCTCTCTCTCTTGGCAGTACCGTGTCGTAGGTGCTGGTCGCCAGGTACTCTCTCTCTCTCTCTCTCTCTCTCTCTCTCTCTCTCTCTCTCTCTCTCTCTCTCTCTCTTCTCTCTCTCTCTCTCTCTCATGGCAGTATCGTGCCGTAGGTGCTGGTCGCCAGGTACTCTCTCTCTCTCTCTCTCTCTCTCTCTCTCTCTCTCTCTCTCTCTCTCTCTCTCTCTCTCTCTCTCAGTTCTTGCTTCCACGTATGTCCATCTTCCTCCCTCCAGCTGTTCACGTATACTTAAGACAACGCAATGTGGCGGCCTTGCGCCACTCAAGCCTTCACAGTTGGTTTACGTGTGTCCCAGAGGGCGGACCGCACTGTAGCAAGCTATGTGGCGCCAACAGTCCAGCTCAGAAAAGACCAGCAATACCATATATATATATATATATATATATATATATATATATATATATATATATATATATATTTTTTTTTTTTTTTTTTTTTTTATACTTTGTCGCTGTCTCCCGCGTTTGCGAGGTAGCGCAAGGAAACAGACGAAAGAAATGGCCCAACCCCCCCCCCCCCCCATACACATGTACATACACACGTCCACACACGCAAATATACATACCTACACAGCTTTCCATGGTTTACCCCAGACGCTTCACATGCCTTGCTTCAATCCACTGACAGCACGTCAACCCCTGTATACCACATGACTCCAATTCACTCTATTTCTTGCCCTCCTTTCACCCTCCTGCATGTTCAGGCCCCGATCACACAAAATCTTTTTCACTCCATCTTTCCACCTCCAATTTGGTCTCCCTCTTCTCCTCGTTCCCTCCACCTCCGACACATATATCCTCTTGGTCAATCTCTCCTCACTCATTCTCTCCATGTGCCCAAACCATTTCAAAACACCCTCTTCTGCTCTCTCGACCACGCTCTTTTTATTTCCACACATCTCTCTTACCCTTACGTTACTTACTCGATCAAACCACCTCACACCACACATTGTCCTCAAACATCTCATTTCCAGCACATCCATCCTCCTGCGCACATCTCTATCCATAGCCCACGCCTCGCAACCATACAGCATTGTTGGAACCACTATTCCCTCAAACATACCCATTTTTGCTTTCCGAGATAATGTTCTCGACTTCCACACATTTTTCAAGGCTCCCAAAATTTTCGCCCCCTCCCCCACCCTATGATCCACTTCCGCTTCCATGGTTCCATCCGCTGACAGATCCACTCCCAGATATCTAAAACACTTCACTTCCTCCAGTTTTTCTCCATTCAAACTCACCTCCCAATTGACTTGACCCTCACCCCTACTGTACCTAATAACCTTGCTCTTATTCACATTTACTCTCAACTTTCTTCTTCCACACACTTTACCAAACTCAGTCACCAGCTTCTGCAGTTTCTCACATGAATCAGCCACCAGCGCTGTATCATCAGCGAACAACAATTGACTCACTTCCCAAGCTCTCTCATCCCCAACAGACTTCATACTTGCCCCTCTTTCCAGGACTCTTGCATTTACCTCCTTTACAACCCCATCCATAAACAAATTAAACAACCA
Organism: Panulirus ornatus; assembly: GCF_036320965.1. NCBI lineage: Eukaryota > Metazoa > Arthropoda > Malacostraca > Decapoda > Palinuridae > Panulirus > Panulirus ornatus. The sequence goes on along the minus strand of NC_092233.1, from coordinate 8,369,175 downwards.
TGGAGACATCACACACCCCTGCCGCAAACCTACATTCACTGAGAACCAATCACTTTCCTCTCTTCCTACACGTACACATGCCTTACATCCTCGATAAAAACTTTTCACTGCTTCTAACAACTTGCCTCCCACACCATATATTCTTAATACCTTCCACAGAGCATCTCTATCAACTCTATCATATGCCTTCTCCAGATCCATGAGAAGAGTGGGAGGTGGGCTGTTTAGAAAGGGTAGTGAGTGGTGGGATGAAGAAGTAAGAGTATTAGTGAAAGAGAAGAGAGAGGCATTTGGACGATTTTTGCAGGGAAAAAATGCAATTGAGTGGGAGAAGTATAAAAGAAAGAGACAGGAGGTCAAGAGAAAGGTGCAAGAGGTGAAAAAAAGGGCAAATGAGAGTTGGGGTGAGAGACTATCAGTAAATTTTAGGGAGAATAAAAAGATGTTCTGGAAGGAGGTAAATAGGGTGCGTAAGACAAGGGAGCAAATGGGAACTTCAGTGAAGGGCGTAAATGGGGAGGTGATAACAAGTAGCGGTGATGTGAGAAGGAGATGGAATGAGTATTTTGAAGGTTTGTTGAATGTGTCTGATGACAGAGTGGCAGATATAGGGTGTTTTGGTCGAGGTGGTGTGCAAAGTGAGAGGGTTAGGGAAAATGATTTGATAAACAGAGAAGAGGTAGTAAAAGCTTTGCGGAAGATGAAAGCCGGCAAGGCAGCAGGTTTGGATGGTATTGCAGTGGAATTTATTAAGAAAGGGGGGTGACTGTATTGTTGACTGGTTGGTAAGGTTATTTAATGTATGTATGACTCATGGTGAGGTGCCTGAGGATTGGCGGAATGCGTGCATAGTGCCATTGTACAAAGGCAAAGGGGATAAGAGTGAGTGCTCAAATTACAGAGGTATAAGTTTGTTGAGTATTCCTGGTAAATTATATGGGAGGGTATTGATTGAGAGGGTGAAGGCATGTACAGAGCATCAGATTGGGGAAGAGCAGTGCGGTTTCAGAAGTGGTAGAGGATGTGTGGATCAGGTGTTTGCTTTGAAGAATGTATGTGAGAAATACTTAGAAAAGCAAATGGATTTGTATGTAGCATTTATTTATATATATATATATATATATATATATATATATATATATATATGGACGCGAGGCATGGGCTGCAGACGAGGATGTACGGAGGAGGGTGGATGTATTGGAAATGAAATGTTTGAGGACAGTATGTGGTGTGAGGGAGGTTTGATCGAGTAGTGAAAGGGTCAGAGAGGGATGTGGTAAAATAAAAAGAGTGTGGTTGAGAGAGTTGAAGCGGGTGTGCTGAAATAGTTTGGACATATGGAGAGAGAGTGAGTGTCAGTGGAGGGAACAAGGAGAAAGGGGTGACCAAATTGGATATGGATGGATGGAATGAAAAAAGATTTTGAGCGATCGGGGACTGAATATACATGAGGGTGGAAAGTTTACACGGGATAGACCGAATTGGAACGTTGTGGTATACAGGGGTCGACGTGCTGTTAGTGAAGCGTCCGGGGAAAACCATGGAAAGGTTTATAGATCTTGTTAATAGAGAGCTGAAGTTTCGATGCATTACACATGGCAGCTAGAGGAAGTATATGAACAAATGAGGCCTTTTTTTGTCTCTTCCTAGCGCTGCCTCGGTAACTCGGGAAATGGCGATCAAGTACGAAAGAAAATACGTATGGTCAGGCCTTCGTACTGAAGGGTCGTACGTCGTGGTGAAGGGTCGTACCGTCGTGCTCACAAGGCGTATCGTGTTCACAGGTCGTACCGTCGTGTTCACAGGTCGTATCTTCGTGTTCACAGGTCGTACCACCGCCGTGCACACGGGTCGTACCACCGCCGTGTTCACAGGTCGTATCATCGCCGTGCACACAGGTCGTACCACCGTCGTGCGTACAGGTCGTACCACCGCCGTGCACACAGGTCGTACCACCGCCGTGTTCACAGGTCGCACCACCGCCGTTTTCACGGGTCGTACGACCGTCGTGCGTACAGGTCGTACCACCGTCGTGCTCAGAGATGCCAAGGTTCATACATTCCATCTTGGCGACACTGTGTGGTGTGGGTTCTGCCTCACCGCCCAGCAGAAACCATCGTCTGGGGCCACAAAGGCTCGCTCTCCACATGACCGACAGGAAGTAGTTACTGGTAGTTAGTCAGTTCAATTACTCTAATCACCAAGCCGCATGCAGACCATAACAACCCCTCGACACACACACACACACACACACTCGGGTGAGTGTGTATATAGAGCTATACAGAGACGGTAGAGGGCGACGACCCTATGTATAAGGTACATAGATGCGATTCTCTCTCTCTCTCTCTCTCTCTCTCTCTCTCTCTCTCTCTCTCTCTCTGGACAGTCGAATGATAATGTAGGTTGCAGATGTGGGATGGGTGATGGGGGGCTCCCCCCCACACTGCTCCCCCTGCCCCCCGGCAAATAGGAATTAGACAGAAGGGATTATAGGTGTCTGGCCCGGGAGGGGAAATTATTCATCTCCAGGCGTGTGGGGGGAATTATAGTTAGTGCGGGGTGAGTGGGGGGAATTATAGCTGGTATGGATGAGTGGGAGGGGAAATTACGATTGGTGTGGGTGAGTGGGGGATTATAGTTAGTGTGGGTGAGTGGGGATTATAGTTAGTGTAGGTGAGTGGGGAATTATAGTTAGTGTGGGTGAGTGGGGATTATTGTTGGTGTGTGTTTGTGAGTGGGGAATGATAGGTATTGTGAGTGGGAATTATATACAATATTACCTCTAGACATGTGATAGAGTTTCCCCGTGTGAGTGGGAACTATAGAGTTTCATGGGTGAGTGGGAGATACTGAGGCCCTCTACGGAAGAGTGGGAATTGGAGTTCCCGAGTAAGTAGATATTACGGAGTGGGAATGACTGAGTTACAGGCGAGTGGGAATGGCAGAGTCCCACTCTTAAGAGGACGGGAGTCCCACTGTTGCTTCCTGAACGAGTGGGAAATGTGGGATTTACGAGTTACAGATGGAGTGGGATTTATCCCGGGAGAGTGGGATCTATGAACTTCTTAGTGGGAAAGTGGGATTTGTGAGACCTTCCCTCCTGTCCTCCCCCAGGCACTGAGGGATTATAAAGTTCCTCCCCCCTGTAAGTAGGGATTACATACCTCCTCCCCAGGTGATGAGGGATGATAGAGCTCCTCTCCAGGTGATGAGGGATTATAGAGCTTCTGTGGGTAGGGATTACAGAGCCCCTCCCTGGGCTAGTAGGGATTACAGATCTCCTCCCCAGGTGATAAGGGATTAGGGAGTTCCTCACCGTGCAGTTAGGGATGGTAGAGCCCCTCTCCAAGCTAGTAGGGATTATAGAGCCCCTCTCCAAGCTAGTAGGGATCATAGAGCCCCTTCCCAAATTAGTCGGGATTATAGAGCCCCTTTCCAAGCTAGTAGGATCCTATTATAGAGCCCCTCTCCAAGATAGTAGGGAATCTAGAGCCCCTCTTCAAACTAGTAGGGATTATAGAGCCCCTTTCCAAGCTAGTAGGGATTATAGAGCCCCTTTCCAAGCTAGTAGGGATTATAGAGCCCCTCTCCAAGAGAGTAGGGAATATAGAGCCCCTCACTGGGCTAGTAGGGACTATAGAGCCCCGTGTGGGTAGAGCACAAGGTAATCATGTTAACCCTGGCTGGCCGGGGCGCGTAAAGAACAAGCGGTTAATTCCCGGTCTCCAGGCGGGGCCAGCTGGTGGTCCACGGGGCGGGGCGGGGCGGGGCGGGGCGGGGTCAATGACGTCTCAGGTCACCCAGGCAGGTGGTGATGACGAGGAAGGTCAGGGAAGTGAGAGAGGTTGAGGTCACAGATGGTCAGACATGGAGGGTTGGAGTCTGAAATGTTAGTGTTAAGGTGTTTATTTGTGTGGCTGTACGTACGTGGACGAGACCTGTGAGCAGCGAGGGTTGGGTGGAGGGTACGTGGTTAGGGTGGGGGGGTTGGGTGGAGGGTACGTGGTTAGGGTGGATGGTACGTGGCTAGGGTGGGGGTGTCGGGTGGCGGGTTCGTGGCTAGGGTGGAGGGTACGTGGCTAGGGTGGGTGGAGTGGTTGGGTGGATGGTACGTGGCTAGGGTGGGTGGGTGGGGTTGGGGGAAGGGTACGTGGCTAGGGTGCGTTGGGGTGTTTTGGTGGAGGGTACGTGGTGAGGGTGGGGGGTTTAGGTGGAGGGTACGTGGCTAGGGTGGGTGGGGTAGGGTGGAGGGTACGTGGCTAGGGTGGGTGGGGTTGGGTGGAGGGTACGTGGCTAGGGTGGGTTTAGGTTAGGAGGGGTGGAGGAGAGTACAGTGGGTACAGTATAACAACAGGGTAGTGGTCAGTAGTTCAGGGTTAGTGTTCAGTAGTTCAGGGTTAGTGTTCAGTAGTTCAGGGTTAGTGGTCACTAGTTCAGGGTTAGTGTTCAGTAGATCAGGGTTAGTGGTCACTAGATCAGGGTTAGTGGTCACTAGTTCAGGGTTAGTGTTCAGTAGTTCAGGGTTAGTGGTCACTAGTTCAGGGTTAGTGTTCAGTAGTTCAGGGTTAGTGGTCACTAGATCAGGGTTAGTGGTCACTAGTTCAGGGTTAGTGTTCAGTAGTTCAGGGTTAGTGTTCAGTAGTTCAGGGTTAGTGGTCACTAGATCAGGGTTAGTGGTCACTAGTTCAGGGTTAGTGGTCACTAGATCAGGGTTAGTGGTCACTAGTTCAGGGTTAGTGGTCACTAGATCAGGGTTAGTGGTCACTAGTTCAGGGTTAGTGTTCAGTAGATCAGGGTTACTTTCCTGTCAAGGCCCTTCAGAGAGGAGGACCACAGGAAGGAGGACCACAGGTGTAGCACACACGGGGGATGACCACAGGTGTAGCACGCACGGGGGAGGACCACAGGTGTGGCACACACGGGGGATGACCACAGGTGTGGCACACACGGGGGAGGACCACAGGTGTAGCACACACGGGGGAGGACCACAGGTGTGGCACACACGGGGGATGACCACAGGTGTGGCACACACGGGGGAGGACCACAGGTGTAGCACACACGGGGGAGGACCACAGGTGTGGCACACACGGGGGATGACCACAGGTGTGGCACACACGGGGGAGGACCACAGGTGTAGCACACACGGGGGAGGACCACAGGTGTGGCACACACGGGGGATGACCACAGGTGTGGCACACACGGGGGAGGACCACAGGTGTAGCACACACGGGGGAGGACCACAGGTGTGGCACACACGGGGGATGACCACAGGTGTAGCACACACGGGGGATGACCACAGGTGTGGCACACACGGGGGAGGACCACAGGTGTGGCACACACGGGGGATGACCACAGGTGTAGCACACACGGGGGATGACCACAGGTGTAGCACACACGGGGGATGACCACAGGTGTGGCACACACGGGGGATGACCACAGGTGTGGCACACAGGGGGGAGGACCACAGGTGTAGCACACACGGGGGAGGACCACAGGTGTGGCACACACGGGGGAGGACCACAGGTGTAGCACACACGGGGGATGACCACAGGTGTGGCACACAGGGGGGAGGACCACAGGTGTAGCACACACGGGGGAGGACCACAGGTGTGGCACACACGGGGGAGGACCACAGGTGTAGCACACACGGGGGAGGACCACAGGTGTAGCACACACGGGGGAGGACCACAGGTGTAGCACGCACGGGGGAGGACCACAGGTGTGGCACACACGGGGGAGGACCACAGGTGTGGCACACACGGGGGAGGACCACAGGTGTGGCACACACGGGGGAGGACCACAGGTGTGGCACACACGGGGGAGGACCACAGGTGTGGCACACACGGGGGAGGACCACAGGTGTGGCACACACGGGGGATGACCACAGGTGTGGCACACACGGGGGAGGACCACAGGTGTGGCACACACGGGTGAGGGGGGGAGGGAATATCACCAGTGGACCACCGGACCTACGTCAGGTCTGCATCCTATCCTGGCACCTGGCCTTCTTCACGGACCATACCAGTGGTCTCTGGGGAACCCACATGGTGATACACCATCTGGACCATGAGTCCCACACTGCTTAATGCCCTCCTCCCCCTCCCCCAGTGTGTGTGTGACACTGGATTTATGTCATTGTCCCCTAGGGGAGTATCCTGGCCTCCCCTGGGGGAGTCTCCTGGCCTCCCTTGGGGGAGTCTCCTGGCCTCCCCTGGGGGGTCTCCCGGCCTCCCCTGGGGGAGTCTCCTGGCCTCCCCTGGGGGAGTCTCCTGGTCTCCCCTGGGGGAGTCTCCCGGCCTCCCCTGGGGGAGTCTCCTGGCCTCCCCTGGGGGAGTCTCCTGGCCTCCCCTGGCGGGGGAGTCTCCTGGCCTCCCCTGGCGGGGGAGTCTCCTGGCCTCCCCTGGGGGAGTCTCCTGGCCTCCCCTGGGGGAGTCTCCTGGCCTCCCCTGGCGGGGGAGTCTCCTGGCCTCCCCTGGGGGAGTCTCCTGGCCTCCCCTGGCGGGGGAGTCTCCTGGCCTCCCCTGGGGGAGTCTCCTGGCCTCCCCTGGGGGAGTCTCCTGGCCTCCCCTGGGGGAGTCTCCTGGCCTCCCCTGGGGGAGTCTCCTGGCCTCCCCTGGGGGAGTCTCCTGGCCTCCCCTGGCGGGGGAGTCTCCTGGCCTCCCCTGGCGGGTGAGT